>NW_026623518.1:911915-922492 GCF_030028575.1 Malurus melanocephalus | reverse complement strand
TGCTTTTGCCTGGCTATAACTACAGCACAAGCCCATTTTTTTTCTTTTCTTTTTTTCTGTGCTAACAAAATCCACTGAGGTATCCCACATGGTCGAGCCCAGGACCAGTTTCTCCCACCTAAGGCACTAACAAGATCACCTAATATAAGCAGGCAGTTGCTCTTGAGGTAAGATAGTGAAAACCATTGAACAATTCAGATATGAGATAACATGAATTGCCCTTAGCAGGTGACTCTTGAACTCTGTTGGCTGYAGAGAAAACACTTCATAATGAAGTGACCATGCATTATGATGCCAATTTAAGCTCCTCTGGTAAGAACCTGAAGTTTGAGGAAGTTTATTTGGGTCTGGAGGGTGAAACAAGCAATTTTTACCAGGGCTGCTGTGCTGTGAGAAGCCAGCTCCAGCAAAGAGCTCTGCAGCTTGATATTGGGTTTATGTAAAATATATATATACATTGTCTGTCCTTTGGACATAGCCAGAGCAGAGCCCCACCAGGTGAACATTCAACCTCAGTGGTGATGCACAAGTGGGCTGAAGCAGAGAATATCAGCTACTAAAGACATAAAGATGTGATCAGTTCTTAGATATTTAGGAATAGGAACTGCTGAGCAGCTCACCAGCAATTGAAGGAATTATTGATGTCTTGCTTTGGTAACCTGAGGAATGAGCTTGGGCCAGAAATCCCACACAGGCAGGTTCCCATCCCAAACTGCAAAGATTATTAATTCCATCAAGAAAGACAGATTTCAACACACACTCAAGCTGTGTTTCTGATTCTGAAATCTTTACTCTTACAACACCTCTTTCCAAATCAGCAAGAACTTTGCCTAGATACTGACTTCAGCCTTCGACCATCTATTCTGTGGGTTCAAAACACCAAAGAAAGGGAATTCCTCTATCCCTTCAGTAGACAACAGAAATGAATGTCAAACTTTAACCTTCTGSCATCCTTGGCCTTCAGACTGAAGAGATGGTGAAATTTGGACACAGAAATGTATCTGTATTCCAGTGGCTTATTGCTTCTGCTGGATGACTATTCTGTATTTGTTTAAAGAGCTTACACACACAGACACACACATTGGGAAGCAGAAGATGTGAAGAGAACCAAGAAAGCTGAGAAATGGAAAGATCAATCACTAATCCCCAGAAAGTACCGTTTGTGGGCAGCATGGCTAAGTTTAGAAATCAAAACCTATTTCCCATAAAATAGTCGTCACTAGAACAAAAAAGCCTGCAGCATAAATTATTTCCTTTGGACCCTATAACGCAGAAATGTTTTTTGGTTTTTTTTTTTAATTCCAGTGTATCACTTATGCTTCCAAACTGTGTCAAAGTCCTTCATATCACCGTAGTATTAGATAGAGGTTATTCYTCTCACTGTGGAGCTCGCTGCAGATAGAATATCTACATCAACATCATGGTTCCTACCTAGCAAATTAATTCAGAGCATGTCGGCAGTGCGTAATTTTTTCCTCCTTTCTTCTCTCGTATTTTCTTTGTGTTTATTTCTGATTCAGTTATCACTAAAATACACATTTTAATTGTATTGTACAAGATTCAAACTTCCCTGGCTTTGAACATTCACATAAACATTTTCACTCAACTTACCTTCACACTGCCTGGAATCCTTGACAAATGTTCCAGTGCCTGTCTGCGTTATGCAACAAGGAGGATTTTTCCAAATATTTTAGTTTTCCAAATAGTTTTTATTTTCCCAAATAGTTTTCCAAGGTGCATGCACCACACAGACATGCTACACACACACWTTTATAACACAGAGATAAATAGATATATGATTTGTATATAATATAAGGGTATATAGATAAATTTATTTTAGACATACRTATGTATTGAATAACCAAATAGGTCTAAACAATAATAAAGAAATTKAGCTGAATAGCAATGGCTCTTTACTTGTGAAACCTCTAACTGGTATCCATGCATTCCTGGTGATGCAAATCATCACACAGAGTAATAAAAATCTACTGCAAATATACATATATATATATATGTATATATATGTATATACATATATATATATATATGTATATACATGTATATATGTATATATAATTTATATATATATATAAATTTTTGTTATTTTCAAATGTGCCTTAGACAGAAACTTTGCAAAGAGTCAGGATCAAAGTCTGCCCAAATCTTCTTTATTTCACTGGGCATTGATTTAAACACAGTTGTTCTCTTTTGGGGGGGAAGGTGGAAAAAAACTTTTGTATGTATTTACTACAAAAGCATTTTACCCCAAATTAGCAAGAAGGTTTATGGGCTTGAAAAACATTTTTAAGGTGGAAGACAGGTAGGTTGGTAGGTGGATAGACAAAGTGCTTCCTCCAGCTACTCTGTCACTGGTTTGCTGTTTATTGATTTTCACTCAACCAATGATCAGCACATTATGGAAACACAACATATCAATCCATCTCTTCATCTACTGCCTCTTTCATCTACTTATTATTTTATGTCTGTGCATATAAATRTGTTGCACCAAGACACAATATTACCTGCACATAAAATCAATAGCTGGATGACAAGCAAATGACAGATTAACTGAAGGCAGGAGGATTTAAACTTTAAAAGCAAAGAACAGAAGAGCTGGCTTAGCCTGGCTTTAACTGGCCCTGCTCCACCTTTCTCTTCTGACTCCTGAGCTACCTCTCACCTTCTGGGGCCAGACTTCCCACAGCGTCCCTAGGCTGACGCCTTAAAAGCACTTTTCAAATAAATCTGGTGTCAGTCATCCCCTTTTCTTGCCCGCAGCGTTGTGTGGCAGCACTTCCCTCGGAGGGAAGGAGAGGGYGCATGTGTGGGGCAGAGAGGGGAGGAGGAAAGGGGTGTGCAACTTCAAAAGTAACCCAATTCAGAGCACTCAGCCTAAAGAAAAGAAATTAAGGGCTGTGCTTCTGCACTGATTGGGAGAGGAGATGAAATCCTTACAGTGGTCTCAGCACACTTCMCAGCAGGCAGGTGCCTGTGCAGTGAATAATGCAGCCAATATCCCACCTGGTCTGTCCCAAACCCACCAGGACCTGAGTGTGACACTCCTGTGTGGAGCAGCCCTGCAGGAGACACCTAAAACACAGACAGCACCCAGACTGGGAAAACAGAATGACTGTATTTCCCCTTGGTTGAACGGCAAGGGCCAAAACCAGGACATGGAGAAATCATCTGGTTCATCACTGTCTTTAAGAGGAGGAGATGGGTTTGCATATGAAAGGTATGGATATGGCACTTCCCACTGCATGAAAAATTCACGCATTTAACCTTTGCATGGTACTCCTTTTAATGATCCACCATTTGTATGCAAGGGGTTAGGATTTTTCTGAAATGTCCCAGAAAAAATAYGAATTSCATTCCAAGTCACCAAGGCAGGGGRAAAAAAAAGAAAAACAGAACAAATTTCATATGAGTCCATCTTGAATCTCCTCCTACATCTCCAGTCAGGAGACTYTGAGGGAGCTGTCATGGTCAGTAGGATCCCATGACCTACTCCCCAGGAACTGGCACCATCTTCAAGTGYAAACACATTATTCCACATTATTCAAGATATTCCTTAAAATCCATTTCTATGAAGATGCTCCAAGACAGTCTTCCCTGAAGGAGGCAGGGCTTTCAACTGGCTGAAGCAGTCTTGGAAACAGACCTATGATCAACCCCACTGAAATAGAAATGGAACCCTCTGGAACTCCTTTTCTTGATTTTTATCTGAAGAGACAACAGACAGCTTCTCGCCAGAAATCCCAAGGAGAAAATTTTTCTCATGGTAAGAGAAGAGCAGGGAAAGAAGACCCCAGGGATTACCCTGCCTTTCTCATAGCTGCAGGGACTGGCTGTCTCTCTCAGGGATTGTAACATTCATGTATTTTTGTCTGCCAGCCTGCTTTTGCTCAGCAAAGTAGTTTTCAAGCCCATGGTCATTTCAGAGGAGTCCAGAGGAGAGCCATGAAGATTATTTCAGGGATGGACCCCCTGTTCTGTGAGGAAAGGCTGGGAGAGTTGRGATTTTTTCAGCCTGGAGAACAGSAGRCTGGGGGRCAACTTAATTGTGACCTCCCACTACCTGGAGGGGCTGCAAGAAACCTGGAGAGTGACTTGTGACAGAACAATGGGGAATGGCTTCAAACTGAAAGAGGATAGATTTAAWTCAGATKTTAGGAAGAGATTCTTTAYTGAGAGGATGCTGAGGCACTGAAASAGCTCACCCAGAGAAGCTGTGGCTGCTCCATCCCTGGAAATGTCCAAGRCCAGGCTGTGTGGGGCTCTGRGCAACCTGGGATGGTGRAAGGTGTCCCTGCYCATGGCAGGGGGATTACAAMAAGGTRATCTTCAAGGTCYCTTCCAACCCAAACCATTCCATGACTCTACCATTTTGCCAGTTTTGGTAATTTGTTATCCCAAGCACCCCCTGCCATTTTTATGTCGGAGCTGCCCTCAGCTTCCTGCTGCCAGTGGAACACACAGCACCGTGACTGKCTGCTCCTCTCACTGCCACACGTTTGGTGCATTGTTTCTGCAACCACAGATAAACCAGATACCTTAACAGCAAGATTAACAGTTCTGATAYTGCTCCCTCACTGTCCTTTCTGCCAGTGTGCTGCCAGCTGGCTACACATTGCTGCTCCAGTCACTGAAAGGTGAGGCTGGGCTCCAGCAATGACTCAGATCCACAGGAAGTGTCACAGCTTGTCATCTATAATTTTTTTTTTTTTTTTCATTGCGTTAGAGCTGAACGGTGTTTAATAGTGCTGCCTTTCTCCCACGCATGAGTGAAAAAGGCTAACTCATTCTTCCTCTCACCTCCCCATTCAACCAGCTACACATTCTCTCCACTTTGGCTCGGGTCCACAAYGTCTGACACCCTCTACTCCTGCTACAATCTTTCTTATCTGAAAAGCGGGGAAGACWAGAAAAGGTGTTTTGTTGGATCAAATGCTGTCTATCATCAGTTTTTAACTGTTGAGGAAAATTTCAGYGGAATTTAAACTCCTCTGGAATGTGTTCTCTTTTCATTTCAGTCTTGAGRAGCTCTGAAATTATATTTGCAGCAATCCAAAGTCACACGCTTCAGCTGCCAGATTAATGCTGAGCCTTTATTCATGGACTAGCTTTGCTAGTCTTGGTCATACTGCATGGAAACACGCTGCAAAAACATATTATAGAATCTTACCATCATTCTTCTCCCACCTAGCAAATACAGATGAACAAACAGTCATTTATTACCTTTGCTAATACCTTTATTAATGTATCAATACACTGCAASGTGGAGGGTGGGGAGGAAGTTGTGCTGGAGAGAAATACCTGGATTATAATTAGATGTTAAGATGTTTTTTATTGTGAGGGTGGAGAGGCCCTGGCACAAGTTTCCCAGAGAAGCTGTGGCTGCCCCTGGATCCCTGGAAGTGTCCAAGGCCAGGCTGGATGGGGCTTGGAGTACCCTGGGATAGTGGAAGATGTCCCTGCCCTTCTTCCAACACAAGGCTTTCTATGATTCTGTGAATKATCCCAGACTCAAAAGTGACTCCTAGATCTTATTCTTGGCATGTGCTCTTKCCCTGTGATAGCAGGGCTGCAAAACAGCTGATTCCTGCCAAGATCTCAGATTCATCCCAGCTGCCCTGATGTCACTGGCCACCACGGACAAATCCATCCACTGCACCTTTACATTTTCCCTGCTCATGAGTCAAACAACCAAAGGCACAGAACAAAAGAACAAGGAATCTGCTCCACCTTGCACAAGCTGAAAAAAAAAGTCCCAGCCACTCTCCCAACAGCTGAGAAGGGGCAATACATCATTTTATTGATATATACAACAAATACAACATTTTCTTTCTCCAGGAATGYTCCTCCTGCCTCTACAGATCACTTCACTATTCACCACTGGGTCAAAGCAGTTCCCAGCAGCAGAGCCAAGTTATCCAACAGCCCCACCAGGCAGCTGAGCATTTCCCTCATAACAAGAGCTGCTAAAAGCTGAGGGTCTGGCAAAGGATGCTGACCTCAGAAAATTCTTTGCRAACCAACCTGTACAATGGCAGTGATGTATTGCTGGAAGTGCAGTTTTGTGTTCGAGAGGAAGTGGCGTCTGCTAAAAGCTCTGACACCTGATTTGCCTGCAAACAAAGGAGTTCCTTGGGCAAAGAATGTCCCCGTGCCTGTGCTGGGAGGGGACAGATGGGGAGAGCTGTGACACAGTGAGTGAGCTGGGGGAACCAGCAAGGAAACCCAGAGCTGGAGCGTGAAAGAGTTTGAACAAAGGACAAGGGCTGGGCAAAATGCCTTCAGAATCGTCAAAACCAGGCAGCCCCACAGGACTCCTCACAGGCTCTGAGGCAAACTGGGAAAGTATCATTTCAATGTATTTTAGTTTTGTTGTTCTTCTTCTCTGTCATCTTCAGATGCAGTTWTCCTATCCAACTGGATTCAAATATTTATTTGTGATTGTTATTGAATTTAGTATTCAGTTATTTAGTATAAATACACTGGAAAGTTTCCTCATGTTCAAACTGCATGTCTGTGGGTTGAACWGCCATGCACTTTTTCTTTTCACATCCTTTTATCTCACTGACAAAAAGCACTGAGTTTTTGTTTGAGATTAGCTGAAAGTGATTCTTAGAATAATTTGGTGGATCCACCCCCTCCTACCCAAATTTCTTTATTCATACATTTTTGTAAGAATTTCTGGAGGTCTCGGAAGTCATAACCTTYGCTTTGAAAATCTATACCATCTACTTCTAGGAAAACTGTCTCTAAACTACTACTACACAAGATCACAATCAGATGTTTCCTTCTCTGGTGTCTATTTTCTGCATTTCCTACAGCACTAGTAATGCTGCTTCCTTTTGGGTCTGTGTCCTCAAGAAGCAGCACAGCTACAACAAACTGATTTTAGAAAAGGAAGTGAAAACTTTCCAGTCTGTAAGCCTGGAGCTGAGCAGGATAATAAAAAGAGGACACAACAGACTATGAATAAACAGTCAGTGCTGTTGTGATTAGACCACTCATGCAATTATTTCTGTATCCTGTTTGGGATGTCAATAGGAATAGTTTGTGAATAGGAACTAATAGAAAGTTAATAAGAATAAAGGTTATGATGACGGATTAAAATAATGGTGAATTTTCCAGAAATCGTCCATCCTTGTCCATTAAGTAGAAATTTGTTTATGCTATCAATTTTTTATAAACTTCCTAAATTTATTCTCTGTTCACCTGTGTGTCCACCTTGTCTCAGATAATAATGGGATTATATTTATAAGAAGTCATCATGACTCATGGGATGGTAACATTTTTCTACTGAGGAAATATTAGCTGAGATCTGATATCTTAAAGCAGTCCCATTTTTTTCTCCTTTAAATCACGTAAGAGGGTTCACTGTTTGCACCTCAACTGAGGCCTCTTGACTTCTGACACTAGCTAGTAAAAGTAACCTAGTTAAAGAACCTGGTTTGTTAAATAATTATTTCTTTGTGCCATTTAGTTTGCATTTTATTCCTTCTAGGACCTTGGTCTTTGTGAGGAATAATTCTCTTGGTCTCCAGGAGGAATAGGACTGGGGTAAGAAGTCCAACATCCATCCCATCACACTGATAACATGTGACAACTCACTGCAGAGAATATATTTTCTTTGATCTTTTTTTAACATTCTGCCCTTTTTTTTTTCAGTGAAAGTCTCCTTGTTTTACTGTGGTGGTTGTGGGTGGTGGCACAGTTCACTTTGGTAGCCCAGCACCTASCAGGCATGCTTATATCTCAGCCTTGACAGATGAGGGAGTGGATAAWGTCCAGGAATACCCAACCACAGAGATATGCATTAAAAAGGAGGAGAGATAGATGAGGGAAAGTAGATTCCCACATCAAACCATCCCTGAAGAGGAGCTGACCATCCCAATCTATGGCCAAAGACAGCCTGATGCAGCTGGCATTTGGAACAAGCTTTTGGGTGAAGGATAAAGGGAGATCACAACCCTCTGCCAGAGCACCATGAGCTCTGGATTTGGCTGGAGGTAAATAATAACCTCTGGATTTTKCTGTGGGAAGATATGAAGTTGGACATTTATGTGGTTATAAGCCTCACAGAACTTCCTTTGTGTGATTTCATCAGAAAACGTAAGTTCTCATCTGAGAACGCAAGAGATTCTGCAAGCGCTGCAGAAGGGCAAGCAGAGGACTTATTCCAATAAAAGACAATCCAGCGATTATAAGMCAGTCTCAGTTTCATTTTGAAGCCTAGAAACTCACTGAAACACATTACTCACCCAGCCATTTGTAAGCAAGCCAGGGAGTAGTAAGATAGAAGATGAAACATGAGTTTGTGGAGAACAAATCATGTCAAATCAATCTAATTCCCTTTAATACCAAGATAGTTGGCATAATGGATGGAGGGAACATAAAAAATCTGATATAACAAAACTATTCTAAGGTTTGTAGCACATATCCGTAAGTCATTCTTATCAGCAAACATGCTTCTGAAGCCTGGGTATGATCACTGAAAAGCAGGTGCAGAACTRGTTGCAAAAATTAGTCAAAGTAGGGTGGCAGAGGTGTCCCAGAGTTTGAAAACCACTCAATGACAAACCAGGCAGTACCTGCATAGAATCAGCATATGATGTTATTGAGACCTTTAAGAAACTCCAGGAAATATCAGGATTCGTGATTTCTTGGTAAACTGGAGAAATGGTCAGAAATGCAAAGAAATTCTGTTTAGCCCAGGTAAGCATGGAACTGGCCTGGTAGGACAGGGCTTTGAGCAACTATCTCGTAAAGAATGATAGTCCTAAAGGTCCCTTCCAACCCAAACCATTCTATGGCTCTATGAAACATATGCTTGGGAATTCAGAAATGTAAACCCCTAATATGTGGGAGCTTTCCACCAGGAGAGCTACAGATTTACTGAGGAGAGATGCCAATAGATAACATCACCTGTGAGGAAAGATTTCCAGAATAAGGTTTGTTTGGTCAAGAAAGGAGGAGGCTCAATGAGGACAATTCAACTTTTCTCCCATGCAGAAAAGGCTGTTTTAGTGATGATGGTACTCATTGCTTCCCAGTGGCACTGAGGACAGGACAGGAGAAAAAAATGCTTCAATCTGCTGCAGGAAGGATTTAAGTTATCTCTTCAGAGTGCATGCTGAATAACAAGCGCCATAATCACAGAGTCTGGATATTAAGGGAGGTTGTGGAATCTCACTCCATAACCTTTAAGACCAGAGCAGATGGGTATCAGATGGATATCAGCCTAGGTATGTCTAGAGTGGGACTAATGTCGTCTTGTCTGCCTGGAAAAAAGCAGGAACCATCTRCATGGAGGGAAGACAACACACCCTGTATTTAAACCATGCAATTTTTCTCCAGGAAGAAGATGAGACTTTAGGCCTCAGATATCTGTAATATTATAAYAGCTTYCATATTCATTTTCCTCGTGTYAGACAAGTTTCATCAGGARCYACAGTGATAGCACAAGGAGTAATGYGCTCAAACTGAAAGAAAGGAAATTAGATGCACTATAAGGAAGAAATTCTTTAATGTGAAGGTGGTGAGGCCCTGGCACAGGCTGGCCAGAGAAGCTGTGGATGYCCCATCCCTGGAAGTGTCCAAGGCAAGGTTTGATGGGCTCAGAGAAATCTGGTCTGGTGAAAGGTGTCCCTGCTCATGGCAGAGACATTGGCACTAGGTGGGCTCTAAGAACAATTTTAACCCATTCTGTGATCCTAAGATTCTATTAAATTGTGYTTGTCTTATGGATATTTACTTAGTAGCAGTGGAAAAATTAGAAAAAGTGAGTGCCTTAGCAAATTGATTCACGTATGAGCTCTTTTGAATGGTAGAAGGAAATTTTCATTGCTCCTATTTGATCTCCCATACACTCCTGCGAGAAATCCACCTCAGCACTGAGGTTAAGTGAAGCATGGATTTCAGAAAGGTATCTAGCCATATTATGAGAATGAGAAGGAAAAAAAAAAATCTTTAACAATTTAGCAATTTGTCCAGAAGTTGGTTTCACTGACTAAAACACAAGTGAGATTTCCTTTTTAATGAAGCGAGGCTTCATTTTTCAGCTGTGGCTTTTTCTTTGCTGGGTTTTTTTGGAGGAWTTTTTTTCCTTGCAACCAAATTCACCTGTGGATTAGCTAACAAAAATAAGTCATCAAYGCCTTGTTGGTCTGGGAAAAGGGCTACTGCAACCTCAGAAGTGTAGTTACATTAATTTTTCATTCTTGGCCAAGGTTTGACCTAAGTTGTAGTGGCTAGAGGGAAGTTTAATTCCCTCCATGTGTTCAATGAAAAGGATTCATTGGAAGACTGTCACTCCCTTGGCATATGACTTCTTTTTCACTCTGTGATGCCATGAGGTCTTTCGTTCCATTTCGCTTCACAGTCTCTCCATTGAGAAGCTGTGATTTAATTGCAAAGGCAAACACAATATGAATAAAGCCTTTATGCTTTCTCATCTGAGATGCAACYGAAATGTTTGATACGGTGCTTAGAAATTCTACATTTTCACACTAGATCACCCAGCAGAAAGTTCCCATGAAGTGCTGGAATGTCATTTAAGGTGAGTCAGT
>NW_026623518.1:910248-911850 GCF_030028575.1 Malurus melanocephalus | reverse complement strand
TGGGCAGTCTGGGATGCCTGTAACATACAGATCATTCCTGTGACATGCACATCAATCTGTAATTAGAGTTTACCTTTCAAATGTCGTTCTCAGACACAACATCAACTTCTCCAGGACCCAGGGGAGCCCACYATGTTCTGATGGGATATCTTCATTACATTTTGGTGTCTTGAGGACAAAGGCATGAGATGGAGAAAGAAGGGAGAATGGGCTCGCTAAAGATTCCGAGAAAGGGGTATATTATGATAGAAGCATGTTGCTTCCTTGAACTTAAAAGCCTTAGGGAAAAAACCTCAATTCATCATGAAAGAGYTTATACTAAGGGGCAAATCTGTTGTTTTTTGTACTGTTTCTGCGGAACATGTGTTCCATTTACATCTGTGTCATTTCCAGAGTGTGAAATTGAAATCATGAAACTATTAGTTTTGGTGGCCTATGCATCAGGAAAGGGATAAAAGCTGCCTGATAACTGTCCAGAAAATTGGCCTCTTTCACTGAGTTTGTTTGGAGAGGGGAAGTTAGAAAGGAAAAAAATAAAATCCCAGACCACCAATTAAATAAAAGCTTGAAATCAAGATGCACTTACTGCCAGCGAGTGTGCAACCCTCTCATTTAATTCTTCTACACTTGCGGAGATTTGGAAACATGAGTGAGACTTGAACATATTTGGAAACAAAGGAGAGGGGAAAATTAGGAGGGAGCAGGAAGGATGTGATACTTGGGGAAAAGCAAAGGCCTGTGAGCTCGAGTTGGCTGACAAAGCAGTGGTGTCCATGGGTGAGATTCTGCAAGGTTCACTGGAGGATGCAGTTATCCTCCACTGAGACACCAAAGCCAGTGGTCCCAGCTCTGCCCTCGGCCACACCACCCACTGATTTAACAAGAAACCCAAGAAATTACCTACAGGCCTGCGAGGGTGTTWGTTTTCAAAAGAAAGTATTTCAGGTGCTGACTTGTATTTCTGGTGAAAATGGAGGCGTTGAAGTGTGAATAACTCAGCTGTGGCTGGATTGTGACCTGCCCCTCTCAGGGATGTGGAGGGGTCTGGAGATCAGAAATGCAAGCYCAGCTCACTCAGGGATTAAGAGCAATGTCTGTGCCCTACACAAGAGGAGCTGTGTGCAGAGCTCTGCTCTGCAAACCYCTTCCTAAGTGGCATTTTGCATGCAAAGGGTTCAGTCTCCCCGGGACACCCCATGAGAACTGTGTCCTGGAGCCAGTTGTTCTTGTGCTTCACTCAAGGAGGAACATAATCRGACTGGGAGTAATTTAAAATACAGAAACAAGCCAGGAGCTTGGCTAGTTTTGGCTTCTGGGCCTTCTTCAGAGCAAGGGACCTTAATGCTCGTCTAAATCTTCTGGTGCTCCACTCTTTAATCTGCATGGGTCTCTTTTCCCCACCCATCAGATGAGGATGCCTTTGCTCTTCAGTTTATCTATTTAAAATTTAGCCCTAATGTAGYTCTAGTGCCTGCTCTGGAACTAGTTTCATTTTATGCCAGGGCTAGAGAAAGGTAATTAAACTCTACCTGTATTTGTCTAGCTGGTTATATATCCTAAATACATATCCCTCAAAGAAAGCTTGACAGCTTCTGCTCTCCT
>NW_026623518.1:873389-910147 GCF_030028575.1 Malurus melanocephalus | reverse complement strand
TTTTTTTTTTTTTTTTTTTTTTTCTGGCCTTTCATTCTGAGTAACAAAGAGAGAAGGAAATGATGACATTCATACCTTCAGAAAAGGACAAATGAGCATTTCCTGCCTCAGAAAATCACCTTCTTCACAAGTTCTGTTTAAGCACCCATTTGACAGCTGTGAATTGTCTACATAAAACAAGAAATTTGGAAGAAACAAGTAAATTCTTGGTCTTCAGTGGTGTGGCATTTATACATGAGAAAAATTATCTGTTCATTTATAATGACACATACCAAAACTGCAATTTCCTTGTTAACAAATGACATGAAAAAAACAATTCTGAACTACATTAAGTAGAAGTGTCCTTACTTAAAGCTGTTTAATTGTTTTTGAGTCATATATACCTACTAGTAAAAGTTTTAAAAGACTCACCTTTAATTCAGCTACAGGAAACTAAACTAGATACCTTTGGACTTTTGTTCTGCTGTGACAATGACTAAGAAAGTAGAAATGTTTAGATCTTAGGGACAGAGCTCAGTAGAGAGTAATGTTTAAACAGTCACCTGGAATTATTCTTATTCCCTAATGTGTCTTGGCTGTGTAAGAAGTATTCATCTGACCTCAATTGCCTAAAATAGCCTGCCAAAACCAGAGACAATGACAACAGTAAAGTAACACTGATATGTAACTACCATTAATGTCAAGGGAAGCTGCACAAATGAGGGGAAAATGAAGCTCTGGCCTGATTTCAGCTGGAATGGAGTTAATTTTCTTCCTAGTAGTTGGTTAAGTGCTCTGTTTTGAATTTATATGAAAATAATGTTGATAACACATTGATGTTTTTTGTTGTTGCTAGTACTGCTTACCCTAAATAAAGAAGTTTCAGTTTCCCAGGCTCTGCCAGTGAGGAAGTGCACAAGAAACTGGAAAGGAGCATGCCCAGAACAGCTGACCCAAACTGGCCAAAGGGATATTCCACACCATGGAATGTCATGCTCAGTATCTAAACTGGGAGGAGTTGTGCAGGAGTGGCCAATCGCTGCTCAGGATGGGCTGGGTTTTAGTCAGCAGGCAGTGAACTGTTGTGTTGGGCATCACTTGTCTTGGATTTTGCTCCCCTTTTTGTTAGCTCCCTTTTCATTGCAATTCTTAGTAATGTCATTGCTATTAATGTTATGATTATTATTACTATATTGTACTTTATTTCAATTATGAAGCTGCTCTTATCTCAACCCACAGGTTTTATTTTTTTCTGACTTTCCTTCCCATCCCTCAGAGGGACAGTGTCTGAGCAACCATGTGGTGCTTACTTGTTGTCTGGGCTTAAACCATGGCAAGCTCATATTATCTTGGCTCTTATCTCCTGTCTGGTTAAAAGAAACATAACCATCTTTCCCTAGTCTAATATTCAAAGCACCTTGATTAACAAGTGGTAGAAACAATACCAGCAGCACAAACTGGTGAAGAATGATCCCTCTGTGTTCAGCAGAGCCTTAATGAAAAGCTGGAATGACACCTCTGATCATAACATCTTTACCACCTCTGCAGCAGAAATTTGCCTCCCCTGCAGACAAACACATTTCCCACTGTATATTCCTTCTGGTCCTTTAATAAGCAAGATGAGAATGTGAACATTGCATGTAAGATTTACAGCCATTGGTTGATACAGAATTCAGTATTCTAGTCAAAACCATTTGTGTGGGATCTGTACTTAGAGAAAGAAAAGGTCATTCATGCAACCAGTAGGTGTTTTCCASAGGAGAAAGAATTTCCCTACTGAAGTATCTGAAGTGTCTGATACAGAAAAATAATTTTCCTGCTGAAGAGCTTGACTGTGGCAGACAATGCCCTTGGACAGGTTTGTATAGTCAGAGACTGGGAAGACACCGTGTGGCTCAAAACCAGGGCCCAAATCCTTTGATTTAAACCTGCATTTCATGGGTTTTCTAACTCAAAGCAGTTAATCAGAGGTAGATACCAGCAGGAAAAGCACGATGATGACACTGCATGGTTTTTGTCACCAGCGCAAAGGTGGCAATTCCACAGGAACCATTTCTGCAGAGCAAGCAGTGCATGAAACACGCCATCCTACAGTGATCTACAGCACAGATGTCTCAAACATGCCCACCAATATTGTTGATTAGGGTGTCAAGGAGTTTGTGAAAAACACTGCATGTTGTATACTACAAGATCTTAATTYCTTTTCAACCATTATCTTTAGTTCTGCCATAAGTTTTCTAGAATCATTACCCATTTAGACTTTCAGGACTGGGGTTCGCCCGAGGCTGGATTTATCTCCTTATCTTAAAGCATCTATAACTACATCTCAGCTAGTCATCCTCAGTTCCCTTTACAGTCAAWAGAGAGGAAGAAGCGTCTGGAGAAGGTGATTCATCTCACCCTAATATAGATATCAAACAAGTATCAGATTAATTGCTCTCTAGAGATACCTGTTTATCTCTATTGACAATAAAAGCAGCCTAGAGTGAGTAACTCGGACTTACCTGCCTATGTGTTGGTTGCCTACAGTTAGCTTGAGATAAATCCCAGCCAGAGCTTCCTTTGATCAAGCAATTCAACCACTATCATGAAATGTAACAGATAAGAAGGGCACGAGTGGATGAGCAGGAAGGACAGAGTAATTGTGTGTTTCCTGATCAGAAATAAACACAGCAACAGAGGGATTCATAATCTTACACCAGCCTGAAGATATCTTCCTTTCCATTTGTCCAAAGTGAACCTGAGRGGAGCGCTGCATTTCTCCTCAGGAGCAGGCTCCTATCTCTTCATGGTGGCCTCTGTTTGTAGATCAGAGATGGGGATTCCCTGAGCTGACTGGACTCATCAAAGCCTCTCCCAGCAAGTGTGAACACTACAAATTACAGCCATGTGAAGATCTCACCCCTGACCTTCTACTTCAGGACTTGAGCGATTTCCACCTGGCATTCGGATTTTCATTGATGATCCAGCCTTGTGCTTTTACTCACAAGAGGGGAGAAAATATCTGAAAAATATGGAGGCAGAATGAGGGTTTTCCCTTCCTAAGTTTGTTTTTTCCCTGACACAACTTGAAAATTGTGCTTCACCAAAAGAGGAAGAAGCTAATCCTTATCTTCACATGCAGTTCCTAAGGGACAAACTTAAAAGTCACTCTGTCAAGTCTTGGACCAAACCAGGTCCAAGATTGGTGAGAATCTCTGTTCCAAGTGCTTTTTCTGCTCTCTAGGAAAATCTGCTCTTTACCTGTCTTTCCCAACTTCGATTATTTTTTAAAATTTCTTCTTGACCTATGAGAAAAAAAAATCAAACYTAATACCCTCAGCCTGTGTTGGCTGTTAGAAAGACGGGAAAAGGAATAAATCTGGCTTAAAAAACTTTTGACAGTTGTAATGAGCCYATTCCGACTGAAATGACCTCATTGCTGCTCATTTTTCCTGGCTACCAATCGATTTATGAACCTCTTTTAACATCTAGAGAAGTGTTAATGAATCAAGTGTTTAAAAATAACATGSACCAGGAGGTTGTAAATTACAGCCCCAGCATCCTTTGAATGAATTCACATCCCACATTTCCAACAGCCACCTGGTACCCGTCTGCTGCAACATGGGTGTTCATTCAGGATCTGAGTTTATTATCCACAAATATGAGTTTGGGGTTCCACCAAGCCTTGGCTCAACAGCATCCAGYTCAGCTGTCAGCTCTGACACAGCAGAAGAAGGGGAAGAGAAAACAGTGGTCGTGATGGGGTGTCACTGCCTTCAGGAGATGAAGCAGATGAGGAACCAAAGCCAGCTCTGGCCATCCTGAAGGAATGTTAGTAGCACTCAGTGGTCAGTGTTTAATCAGTGCACCTCACATATTCCAGGCTCTCTCTGGAGAAACCACGTGGATCAGGTACCATTTAGTGTGATTAACTAAAGCACCAGTGGCATGGTGTTGGTATGGATTTTTTCTAGAGAATTCAGTTTGCCTGGTTAACAGCTAGGCAAACCTAAGAAGGAGAGGTCAGCTCACAGACTGACACATCAGTATCCTGATGTTGGAGCAGAAAAGAATAAATTTTTTTTCTGGACATCAGCATGCCTGCTGTGTGCAGCTGAAAATAGCAGCAATGCAACTGTTCTCAGGACACAAGCCTTGGGAGTTTGCACTCAGGCTGAGCATCATTGTCCAAAAATTATGCAGAGTGGAAGGAGTCAAGAGGAGAACAAAACAAAAGGTTAAAAATTATGAGAACCTGCCACCGAAAAGGTTGGGGGGCAGAGTTCCTAAGGCCAGAGGTCATCTCACCTATTCCCCCTGCAGCTGTGACATTGGCAAGAAGTGTAGGTTTGAGCTGGGTTTAAATAAAGTCTGGGCACTGCAGAGCAGAACACAACCTCTGCCCTGCTTCTCCAAGGGCGTTTCAGGAAGCAGATTTTATAGACAAAGACAGTGTCCTGCTTTAAAGCCAACTCTTGCCTGTCCTTCTGTCCCATCAAACTAGACAAAACCTATGGATTCAGCCCAAAGTAAGGATAAACCAAGACTGGAAAATTATTCTGTGAGACTCTCGGGAATAATCAAGTCAATCCTTCTCCTAATGACGTCAAGGGCAATGACTGAGGTGGCAAGGAACTAGGCTTTAAATCTCTTTAATTAGAATAAAAGAGTAATTTTTGTTAACACTTTTCTTAGCGGCATATATATATATTTATATATATACTCATAAGTCTACTTCTTAATGAAGTAGTTGGATTCTCATTCAAAACCAGCACATTGGCACTCAGGAAGGCAGGCTACATTAAAAACATTATCAAGATGAAAAAAACCAAACCAAACTAAACCAAAAAAAAAAAAAAAAAATGGGGACAGCTGAATTGGGTGATTCAGTGATAATATTTACATTTACACACCTTATCTCTTGGCCCAGAAGATTAGTGTTTTTTCTCCCTCCAGGCATTTGGTTCTACTGTAAAATCTATTGGTAATCAGCCAGTTGAAGCTAAAGGCCATCACACACTCATTTGAGTCTTCCCTTGGCCACCAGATAAAGCTCAAGCTATTGAAATATCCAGAATGTTTAGGATTTCATGTGAATGAGTGAGGAGCCCAACACAAACCAATTTATTGTTCTATGGTTCGTGCAGGAAGACTCCTGGTTTCAGACTGTAAGCAAAACTCTCCTCTTATCTCAAAGAAAAAAAATTATTCCAAAGCCCACAAAAAAGACAAGAGTCCTATAAAAACCAGGATTCCATGCAGTTTCAAAACAGATTTTGTTTCTGCTCAAGTGAGCCTTCAGCTTTTCTGCAGATGGATGCAAATGCTGAAAAATTCTCTCTATTTTCATGACTTTACTCCAGGCTTCAGAGGTGAAATCAAGGACTGAATTTAACTCATTGTGTTATTATTTTTCAGTCCAAAGCACCTCTCAGTAAAATGAATGCATTGAAAGGATCACTGTGGAACCAACAACACCTGTCAACCAAAGGGGTTTGCTTAAAAGCAAAAAAGGAACTTACATTTTTTACCAAMGTTGATAAAATTCAGGTCGTTGGTTAAAATGCCAAGATATCTTCGATAACACATTTACACACCTATAAAAACAAAAGTTCACTCAAAAATTCCAATAAATGGTCCTTAGGTTGTATAAGAGCCATACAGCTGCAAAAACATCAAATATGTCTCTAATAGATTTTAAAGTAACAGTCAAAGAAAACTCTTGTATACAACTTCACACTCAGTTTTAATTTTTCCTTTTAAATTTGAACTCCTCATTAATTACAAAGCAAATATTAGGATTTTGAAGGGGAGACATCYCTCTGTCCTCAGTCTGAAGTTTCCATGTAGATCCCAAGATGTGCCCAACCAAAATTCTCCTTTAGCTAGACAAATATGAGACAGAATGAATTAATAAAAGAGAAAAAAAATTGTGCGTGAAAACGGTCCAAAAACACATCTTCAACTGATGTAAATCTGCTTGGTGCTAATGAAGTGTGCAGGGTTACATCAGCTGAGGGATTAATCCAGGTCTCACACTAAACRCAAAATGAAAGCTGAGAAATGCCAAATGCCATCACGATATGCACACACTGAGAAAATAAAAAGGTAAACTGAAATAATGAGGGAAATCAAGGCTCCACATTAAACAAGGCCTCATCACACACTCTGTGAAATCCAAGCCAAATATTCCAACACAGCTTATTAGGAGCACAACAGACTTCCAAACATTTACATTCATATTTTACTGGACAATGTATGGCTTGGGTTTCTATTAAGCCATTATTACACTTTGCAGACATCATTTTGACACATTTTTGAGCGGGCTGGAAGCCCTTGTTTATTCAGCTTTCCCCTTGGGCACTTCAAGAAGTTATTCTCCTGTAATTCCAGTTCTGCTTTGCCTGGGTACA
This sequence comes from Malurus melanocephalus, assembly GCF_030028575.1. NCBI lineage: Eukaryota > Metazoa > Chordata > Aves > Passeriformes > Maluridae > Malurus > Malurus melanocephalus. The sequence goes on along the minus strand of NW_026623518.1, from coordinate 903,773 downwards.
CCTTTTACAGTCATAGTTTTGTYATTAACTCAATGACTGACTGACACAAGTGACTGGATTTTGAAACCTTGCCATCAAAGCCACTCCATCCACACAATGGTGACACAAGAGGCCATAAAAGGGAAATGTAAAAGGAATAAAAGGCTTTTTAAGCAAGGGGRTGAATTTGCCCAGGCCTTCAAAAATGACTTCTTGTCAAAACAACAAAAAAAATTGTAGATAGGCCACAAAAAATCCTATCAACCATTGGTGTTCCCACAGAAGCCATAAATTTTCTCTCCTTGGTGCTTCTTTGTGCGTAAGAACAATAGACAGACCATCAAAGAGCACCTGACTTCCTTAGACCTCAGTCAGATTAGAATTCATGATGTTTAAAGCACTGATCATCATCCAGAGGATTTACTGTCATCAGCAGTAGCTCAGAGAAACATAGTGCAAACGTGCTGTCTGGAATAGATGGAGACAAAATAATAACATGTCTTTAAGGGTTATTAGATTTGAACCAATTTCAGCATGTGTACAGCAGGCAAAAGTCTTGTTAAAGGCAAAGCCAAGAACATAGTATAAAAATGTCCATATCACAGGAAAACAAAGGTCTARCTGGTGCTAAACCTGTCTTCAGCACAGTTCAAGAGGAAGTGCCAAGTGTGAGAGATGAACACAGAAACAKGAAAATTAGAAACCTGTATTCTTAGAGGACTGTTTTCTGTGCTTCTACCATGCTGGTTCAAGGACCTTCCTGTTTAAAACTGAGATATTTGTATTAAATAACCTTAGAAGGATATTTATCTCTGTGCATCTACCATCTTCAAGGTCCTGTGGAGAACATACCCATGGTTTAGGCAYATGYTGCAAGAGTAATCTTTTCTTTCTGWTTTTGTTAYRGTTGGCACTAATTTGTTTTGTTGTACACAGTCTGCTTCTTTAAGTGGGAAAAAAAAAGAGATTAAGAAATTCCTTATTTTCCTTCTCCAAAAATGGAGATGTAACCTCTGTTATGAGTATGTCAGCTCTTTTGAAGGGTGAACAGTTTTGGTCTAGTTTTTCTAGCTATTCTATTCTTTTTTTCCAGTTCTGTCATATCTTTGAAATGAAGAAAACGATCACTGCACACAATATTTCAAAGTGTGGGAGCCAGATTGGGTAAAGGCTAGGATGGACAAGGCCCTGAGCAACATGACCTAGGGAGTTTCATCCCTGGCCACGTGGGTGGGTTAGAATCAGATGATTTTTGAGGTTCTTTCCAACCAAAACCTTTCTATTATTCTATAACTATGGATTTATCCAGACACATTGATGTTGTCTAATTCTCTATTCTTTTCTTAGGAGGTATCAAAACCCAAATTACTTTTTGATGTCCATCAGGCTTTGATCTGATATTTCCACCAAAATACAGATCCAGATTCTATATTTCTAGCAGCAAAAGATCAGTCTCAAGGTGGAACCTGAATATAAATTCTCATCATATCCCAAGGCCCAGATCTTAATGCCACTCTGAATTTCTCAGAGGAACCATCTCTACCTCCACAGACAGAAAACCAAAATCCTGGGTATTAAGATCAACAAATTATTGACCAAATACAAGATCTRCAGAGCTCCAGATCTCAGTTTAAARCCTCTTGTCAATATTTARARAATATTACTGCTGTCCTGTTGTAAGCTAAGACACAATATTAATATTCAACTATTGTCTGACAAAATATGTGTTTCMCCTCAATAACATATAAATAGAAATTTAGTTTCAGAGTATATAAAATTTACCTTCTACTATATTTGTAATCCCCTCTGAGCAAAGTCACAGAAMGAAGCTTCTGAGTGACCTTCCCCAGGAAGATCCCAGCTTCCAGAAGGGATCATTAAAGACTGTTCCCTACTCTGCTAAAAACTCTGGGCTCAGTTATATTCACACTATGTCCTTTTTGATAAATGTCTRCAAGAAGATCTTGGAATAGGTATAAACCTAATGGGAATACTTTTCTTTCAGACAGAAAACCATGCAAGGCAGATCTTAAGAGCATCTAAAGCAGGACATTTTAATGTTTTCTATTTTTTTTTTTTCTGAACTACATAGCAATACTTATGAAACACTTTGATTTTGTGCTATCAAACTTATTCAGAAGTATGTGTAAAACTTTCCTTASCACTGCCTAAAGAGATTAGAAAGAAACTTGTTCCTTATATTATGACATATTTTACTGTAAAATCTGTCAAGTTTGGTGACTGAAGTGGAACGAGCTTATGAGTTSAACCATCCTGGATAGTGCATATTCATTTTGATATCAAGGCAGAAAGACAAAGGTGGGAAAGGACCCTGAAATATGAATTAAAAGGGTTATGACTAGAATTAGGTTTTATGTGGCCAAAAGTAAAAGTTTACAACAGAGGAAGCCACAGCTCATCTAGAGAGAGCCTAGACTCCCTAGCAAATCAATGAAGAGAAGAGAATTAGGCAGTTCCAGTCTGAAATTCATTGCATCATTCTAAACAAGGAATCTAAAATTAGTGACATGAATCACGCTCTAAAAATGAATAATTTTTTCTGCAGTCTATATAAAGAATCTGAGAGTGTTGAACTCAGATGAGGTCCTCTATTCAGGAAATATTTCAATTAGCTGTGATGATTTCAGTTCCTCTTTCTTTGCTAACTTAAAAMATTTAAGATTGGCAGTATCCTGATTTAGGGAGTTACACAAACAAAATATTCATCACGGATGGTGTGACAGCATCTAATTCATTGGAATTGTTGTAATGGACTTTAAAGGCATGAGTTTTACCCGGGATGGAGCCTCTGCCTTCTCAGTGTAGCTGATTWAAAGTTCAATATTAAGCAAAACTAGTTGTCAAGATCCCTGTGAAGTCAATGGAGAGGGACAACCCTAATTTTAGTCATTTTGTACTGAAAAGTTGTCAAAAGAGTCTGTGAGGAGCACACTGCACCCAGGTCTCCCAGCAAGAATAGCAGAAATCCAGAGAAATAATTTATATTGGATTCCTAATTTTTAGAGAGCAAATATTAATTGTGATGAATCTATACCTAATCTCTGGGTTTTTTTCACTGCATTTCTTCTTTTTCTAGTTTTAGAGAAAATACAGTAAAAATAGTTGTAATATTTGGAAAGGAATGGAATCATAGAATCACAGAATGGATTGGGTTGGAAGATACATTAAAGATTCTTATTCCATCCTCCTGCCATGGGCAGGGACATCTTCCACCATCCCAGGCTGCTCCAAGACCTGTCCAATCTGACTCTGAWCACTTCCAAGGATGGGTTTTCCACATCTTCTCTGGGAATCTTGTTCCATTGTCTCACGGCCCTCACATAAAGATTTTTTTTCCAAATATCTACTCTAAACTTACTCTCTTTCAGGTTGTAGCCATTCCCCTTTGTCCTGTCACTACATGTTCTTGTACTGGGAAAATGTTTCTCTTTTTCCACTGAGTTTAAGTGTTTGAAACTGAAACAGAAAGTCTCTATAACTGCTAATTTATGCCATATTTCCCACTGGGCTAGAATGTCACCCATCAAAGATACTCTCCCTTTCCAAGTGACCTTTAAAACTCTTTGTCATAAATAACACCCCAACCCAGTGCAGAAACTGGTTCAGAAAGCCTGATTAGAATGTACACCTCTACAAATCACTTCCCCTCTTCCCTAAGTCATGAACACATTTGAAGAGCTCTACTTCCTGAAGAAGTCATTTCAAGCTGAAAGATATGTTTTCCTTTTTTTTTTTTTTTATTTTATTTTATTTTCAGCTTGGGGTTTTGTTTCCTATGTAAATTTTTGAGCGAAATCTGGAGAGTAACATACCCTACATTTAATATTTAGTCTTTTTTTCTTCTGCCCTCACAGGTAATATGTTCAGCAAGGCATTTCTTCCCTCTGTCTCTTGTAGATCAATATTTTCACTAATGCTGGAATTCTTTTTTCCCTAGATTCAGTAGCAAAGTTTAAGTTCCCTCGGGACTTCTTGGGACACCATGAAACTTTTTATTACTGTTAGATTATGAATATACTTAGTTTATTATGCTGATGTATTTCAAGATAAATGTCAGGATTTACTGCAGGGAAGGAAGAGAGTAGTATCACTGGAGGAGTGCAGTTTTTACTGAGAAAATATGTTTTGGGTGTTTTTTTTATTTTGAAGGATTGTCAGTCCTTTGTAAAGACTGTTAATTTAAATTCTTAGGAAATATTTTAAGGGGTGTTAATTTGATTTCTTTAAGCTCCTTAAAAAATTAAAGCCAAGAAAAAAAGAAAGYAAAGATTTCAACAAGAGGCAATATATAAATGATGAGCAAATTTAACTCCACAATTCCATGAGAACGTTGTGGCATCAATTCATACAACCCTGTGTATGAAGGGTTCATTTTCAGGCTCAACACAGACATTTTTGTATCTGTATATCTTGCTTGTCCTTCTATAAAATGAGGATAAATGTGCTYTGGTCCTTCCTGGAACCTGAAGTTTGCAGTTTTTTCAAGTATTCTGGTGTTGAAGAAAATGTTCCTGTCTTAGATGTGAGCTATTCAATGATTTTCCATCGAACTTGTCTTCTGGTGGAAGATTCGTGTTTTGCTAAAGTTGAAACATCACAACTTCCTTGGGAAGCAAAATTCCAAATTTCTTCTGTTGTTTTGGACAGATGTCAACCTTCATTTTGGGCCTTTGCTCCCTTTTTGGGGTTTCTAATAAATCAGCTCCATAATTGTAATCAATGTATGAGGCACTTGGGTAATTCCTATTCAACAAGTTTCAACACAGCAGACACTTGTTTTACACTTCCCCACATAAGACAGATGGTTCATTTGGTAAGTGGCCATCCTTTAGCTAAAATAATCCAGAACAGACCCTCTTATAGATGGGATGGCCCATGAAACACAAAAAATCCTTTCAACAGATACAGAATAAGAATAACACTGCACTTCCCCAGGTTTGTAAGGGTAAGCAAATGGAATATCATCACTAAGTGGGTATTGATGGAAGTGGTGGAAACATAGAAACATTTCCTTTGGGCAGATCCCATGGAATCTACAGTACAATGAGAGCAACTGCTCCTCCCTGAAACTTCCCATCTTCAAAATAAGGACTGAAACATCACAGTGAAGCAGTTCCACATTAAAATCACAAGATCATCCCAACAGTCCTGACAGACTGGAAACACACTTGGTCAAATGTTCCCATTGGCCTTGTTTTATTGCAGCCAGTGGAATAAAGCCAAAATGGGAATTTGGCCTAGGAACCCAASCATATGGCCTTGTTCTGTTACACTTGCACAAATCACTGGATGTTATTAGTGAGAACATACTGGGCCCTTATTTGAGTGCTGGGGGAGAAGGGGTTTGAGAATKGGGCTGTGAGCCAAGAATTCCTGAGTTCAATCCTGGGGTCTATCAAATAAGCCACACTACTGCTTGTGTTTCCTTGCATGTGAAACATGGGTAGGAGGACAAGAGTCTCCACATTATTCACAACATTAATTTTGGCCTTGAAAAACCATCAGCCTGGATGTTTTCCATAGTCTTTGGARAAAGACAGGCTCCACCATAGCAGGCCTCAGAGAATTACCAGGTGTTGATATACCSCCAATGATCAAAAGCAAGGATCCCATAAAGGAACATATTTGTCCTATCTGGCTAACTTTGAAAACTGATAGCATTCATGTTCAAAGAGCCAGAATGGCAGGATTTATATACCAGCACATTTCCACCTTAGCTTAAAGCTAGAATTGCTGTGAGAATGTGTAGGTGATCTTGCTAGCAGAGTCAGTATGAAAGCTCATTTGAAATTTGTACAGCTCTTGAAAGACTGGAGACATCACTTAATGTCAGAATTGCTACAGCCACACGTAGGATTTTCATAGAGGTCACGTAGGATAGTGAGTGCTGGAGCATTAGCCAACATATTCAAGAGGTTTCCAAGTGCTTTAGGCCAGGCACAACCACTAGAAGGGCTTGTGGAATCTCATTTCTTGCATCTTTCTCAGTTTTTTACAGTTGCCCATAATTAAGGCAAGCGGATTCCAGCCTAGAGGGCCAAACGATGCTGTGGGTTACATTTTGTAAAACCAGCCAGCSAATGTCATGTTTGACTCACAGCTCGGATTCCCCATCGCTCCCAGTGCCTGACGTGGCAAAGTTCAGGGATGGCAAAGGAAGCAGCTGAAATTTCCRGCCTCAGACACCTGCACAGCCCCAGCACAATCTGCAGCAGCTCCGACATGGTGTGGGTGGAATAGTAAATAGCAGGGGAGCAGGGGGTGAGGCAGCATCTGCTGAATTTAGGAGTCTTTTATTTGAGCAGGCCTGGACACCTACCCCAGGAGYCTGACAGGAACAAGCTGAAGAACTTTTTGAAGTGCTACTGTTATTTTTTAGGAAGTCTAGGAAAACTACAGAGGCTCGGATAGCTGGAAATGTAGCTCCAACATCCTTTAGAAGATCTAGCATTTTTCTACATAAGAGTTTCAGAAATTTTCTGGCAGAGGCTCAAAGGCTCRTTTTTGCAGGTGTCAAGAGAATAGKCATTCCGTGAAGCCCCCCCAAMAAATATTCTTCCTTGATGTGTCATATGTAGTGTAAAATTATGTTCTTTGCCCTAAACGTTTTAGCAGCTTTTAAAGGTGACCACAAGGTAAAAAAATCCACACGTGCAGAGTTTCAGTTAACACACATAAATTGTCATGAAGGACCAAAATCCCCACTTTTTTTCCTCTTTTAGTTAGAATGGATTGGAGGAGTTACATTCTGAAAACATCTATCTTTCTGAAAAAAAAAAAAAAAAAATCCAGATGTAGCCAGGTCATCCACTGGTCAAGTAAAGTGTCAAGACAGCCACCACTCTGCATTGCTGGCATGTCCCCAGGTCTCCTCTCCCATTCTTCATGGCACATTGGCAGTGGGAAATTCCTCAGTTATTGAGGCTGAATAAAATGGAAACAACTCTCCTTGCAAAGTCTGAGATGGGACRTGCTGACACACAGCAAACAAAGCATTTGGGCACATTTCAGCAAACAATTTTGCATTGAGCAGCCTGGGCACTGCCAAAAATGCCCAAAAAACATCACAGATGATGGTTCTCCAGTGTTGAGGAGCTACTAATTTTATTTCAGAACCATCATGGAAGTGTTTAGGTTGGAAAAAAMCYCTAAGRTCATCAAGATAAATCTTTAACTCAGCACTGCCAGGCCCAACACTAAATAATGCTCCCAGGTGCTATATCTACATGCTTTTTAAACAATTCCAGGGATGGTGCTCTCACCATCTCCCTGGGCAATTTTTTCCACTGCTTGATCACCTTTTCAATGAAGAAATTTCTCCCAATATCTAATCTAACCCTTCCCTAGCAGAACTTGAGGACACAGATACTTCAATACATTATGTTAGGATAGTTTAAGGGGAAGAAAAAGAGAAACACTAGGTTTATAACCATCCAGAGATCCTATTTTATTTATCTCACTTTATCTGCCTTTTCACTTGAGGTCTTCGACCTGCTCAGAGAGAGGTACTGGGCAGCCATGAGGGCAGCACGGGGCAGGTCAGGAGCAGAAACAGGCAGCAACCTGAAACACCAGCTGGTTTTGTTGGATGATACAGGCTCACTTTCATCCCAGGAGAAGATTCAATTCACCCTCACTCAAACCACACACACCTGGCAAGCTCCCAGCTGGTCTTCACCCGGATACCCCCAGCTCCCACACTGCGCCTTAGTAGGCAGTTTCGCTGCTGCAGACTATCTGATAAGCCTTCCTGGTCTTCCCACGTGCTCCTGCACAGCTCCTGGTCCAACAGGCAGCTCTGTGCTCCATCTGCCCTCCATGGCTCCCTGCCTGCTCCGAGGAGGCTCTGCAAGCAGTGAGCAGAGTCTGGAGTAGCTGGGGATGGGGAGATCTCCTTACACCAGTTCTTTGTTATTCCCAGATCACCATGTCCTCCCCACRGATAACCCTCGTGCCTCTCTCCAGCTCAACATCCACAGTCTCCTGGGACTCTTCTCCAGTTGAGTTCTATCCATGCGTTTGAGAGGCTTGGGAAATTCAAGCCTTTGAGATTTAGGGTTTGTCAGAGATGGGTGATATGCACAGCAGCACGGTGATCTTCCCTCTGCTGTGTCCAGCATCTCCCCCACTGCCCACAGTTCCTCACTCCTCACCCCAGACTCACTCCAACTCCAGGGAAAATTCCCTCTGAAGCCAGCAGGAAAATCACCCTAGCGAGGGCTACAGGGCTTGATTAATTATTTGTTAATTGCTGTGGAAGGCACTGGGGTGACAGATAACTATCCTTAGGTGGAATGCAGGTTGCATTTTTCCCCTAGTCTTCCACGGCTTTGTGAGACAGCTGGGATGCCCCGACTGTCAGCCTAGCCTCCAACAATGGGATTTGTGAGATCCCTTTGTTGTCTAAATTCCCTTAAGTGGAAATATGTTTTCTAACAGCACAGAAACTCTCCCCAAGGCTTCTGTTGTACCAGGTTAATCAACCATACATGACAGCAGAATTAGAGGTGCTAGTATTTTATGTTCTGCATCTAAAGTATGTTTCTTCGTGTGTACTTAACAGGCTTTAATTTTATAAAACATTGCGCAACAAGGCACCTTGGGGAAGAGCAATTAACTCAGATTATGTTTTCGTTTCAGTGAATACCAAATGAGAAGCTCAAATACTGATTTATGTAGCCACAAAGTCAAATCATGCTCCTTAATACAGCTTGATTTTTCAATGTGGCCGTCTTTGGTCACAGACAACCCTTTTAGTCCCGGCATGCATTTAAGAAGTTGCTCAAACTGAACTCGCCCTACAAAACATATCAAGATATTTTATAATCACGATACACAGACAACCAGCCCTGTTTGAAGTTAATTATGAGACTCCTATCATCTTCAGTGAGAGCAGGAATAAACCTACCGAGGACATTTTGGTGTAATTTTCCTGTTGATGACTATCACAGCCAGTTTATGTTAATTATGGATGGGGATAGGCACTGCTAAACAATTTGAAGGATGAAGGTACTAATTTAGGGTCCAATCTAGCTCTCATTAAAGTCAATGGAAAGATTCCTATTGACTCCAATGGAAGCTGGTTCAAGCCCATAAAGAGCAAATGAGCTCATGTGAACCTTCTCATCCAATTTCTCACTACAGAAAAGAAACGATGCATCAGCACCCTTGAACCACTATTCATGCAGAGGGCTTAATTTGGTCACCTTGAGTCACACACAGCAGCTCCTCAAAGCACTGGCCATTCCCTCAGGATCAAGAGGWCTGTGGGCAACATGCAGCAATTTAGGCTGATTCAGAATCCTAAAGGATTTTCAGGTTTTTTCTAAAGGATTTTCAGTTGGAAATGCTCTGCTGCAGGTTGCAACAAGGCTTGAGGTGGAAAAAGAAGGGAAAAAAAAAAAAGGAAAAGGAAAAGGAAAAGGAAAAGGAAAAGGAAAAAGAAAAGAAAAAGAAAAAGAAAAAGAAAAAGAAAAAGAAAAAGAAAAAGAAAAAGAAAAAGAAAAAGAAAAAGAAAAAGAAAAAGAAGAAAAAGGAATTTCCATCATAAACCCAGAAACAGCCTCAATCACCATTTTCACAGTTTTCAGGTGAGATTCAAGTAGGAAGCCCCTCACATTTTTTCTCGAGGGCATCATTACCATTCTCCCCAGCTCTGCTATGAGAATCCAACCTCAGCCCAGCAGCACAGCCAAAGGGGGGTCATGGACCCCACCTCTCTCTCATCTCCTCTCCAAGGCAGTCCAGCCTTCTCTGCTCTTAAGCACTGATTCCTCTGCTCCCTCACTGCCAGCTGCCTGCCTGGCAGCCTGAATTGTGTTGAGGTCAGGTAAAGCAGAAAACAGAGAATTCTCCCTCCCTGCCTGSAAGGTTGTGCTCCAAATCAGGCAGCCAACAAGCCAGAATCTTCTATCCAATCCTCCCTAAAGGAATATGTTAGAAAATTCCTTCCCATGCAAAAGCTGTATTTCTATGTTATGAATCCTGTGAAGTAAGTTTTATTTTTTTCTCTTCACATGATCCACAATACCAAGAATACCACCACAATCAAGAAAAAATTATTAATGAGGTTTTTTTTTTCCCTACAGTAGAAAAAGAATTAATTCTTTCTGGTCCAATCAGTGGGAAAATGTCATTCAGTGTAAATAAGGTTGTCATTACTGCTTACTAAGAGATAGGATTCCTTTAGACACAAATATATTTAGTCTGCAAAAAGTTCGTGGAAATTGAAATGTGATTGCATCAAACAGAAGTAGAGATATATTTTCATAGTCTTTTCCAGAACACCTAATTCTTATGCATGTCCTTCTCTGAGAGATAGCTCTTTAATAATGACACCCTATTACCTGTGTTCATTGCTCTAGGTTTGGTTTTTTGGTTGGTTTTTTTTTTTTCCTTTTTCCTACCCCACTCATTAATAAATGTCTTACTACTTATAGTTTGCATGCCAGTGTCAGCTCAGCCAGGGAAAAGAATCTGGATTGCCATCTGTCTGCTGTACTTACAGAGGAATCATTAACTAATTTATAGCTGTAAATTTCTACCTACTAATAATGTTCCAGCCACAAGGAAATAAAACTGAATTTATTTTTTCMGCCTGAACCTTGGAGAATAATAATGGTAAAAATAAAAAAAATAAAATTTGATACCAAGGTGTATTCTTTGAAATATAAAAGAATTATTCTGATTTAGGCTCTTTCAGGGCAGACCTGATGGTTAAGCACAAAATGGAGAATTCGTTGGGCTTTCCCACTCCGATCTTCCAGGTGAAAAAAAAAAAAAAAAAAAAAAAAAAAAAAAAAAAAAAAAGCTGCTATATCATGAATACTTGCTTCTCTGCGACAGGATATTAACTGTCAGCCAAGCAGCCCATCAGATAGCTTGGCTTGCCTTCTCTGGGCCAGGAATTAAGATTCCTATGGCCCTTAGTCAGCATTGCTACCAGGGAAGGCAGAGAGAGCCCTCCCTGTTGCCAAGACAGTAGCAGYGCTGGTGAGCTCGTCCCTGACAGAAGTCACTCTTTGCATATCTCCCACCCATCAGTCTGGGAATTAAGAGATAAGGAGCATTTCCGTACATAAATAACCTCTGAGCTGTCTTTGAAAATAGAGCTCGGCGTTTTTCAGCTCACCACTGGCTGTGGCATTCCTGCTTGTGCAAGACTTGTTCATCACAGCCCTGACTCAACCCTGCAAGAGGAATGAAGGCCACCCCCGACCCCTGTGCTGCCAGGGTGACTGGATCCCCAGGGCAGAAACCTGTCCTGCTCCTTCCTCTCCCAGCAAAACGCAGAAAAGTCTGCATTTTCTGCCTTCCCCAGGGGGCTGGGGCTGCTCCCTAAGGATGGGTAATTCCACCTGTGGGATCAGTTCCAGATCTGCCTATGCTGACTGAAAAAAAACCTCCATTCTCCTCTGTCCTTTGAGTATTTCCTTCTTCCATCATTCCTCTTCTGCCTGCAGAGACCCTTGTCTGCTCCAGCCCAGAAAACACCTGCTATTCACAGTGCCTACATCAAACCTGCTCAGGAAGATCCTACATAGACGTTTTGGCCAGCAAATCATATSGGGCTGTCACCAAAGTGAGCAGGACAAAGAAACAGCAGCATCCTGGCCTCTTGCAGCTGCCTGCACCCCTGAAGATCCCCTGGGATGCTGGGGGAGCCCTGGGGTGCTCTGTGGAGTCAGGAGGGAATGGCTGAAGGGAGAAGCACAAGGCACTGCCTGCTGCAGCTTTGATGTGCAGTGGTCACACTCGGACAGCAGCCCCATGCTGGAGCTGTATGGGGATTTTTGGCACAGAGGTTGCCATACCCCTTTTCACATCCCCAGATCCCTTTTCTGGATGTGGAGAGGCAAAAGCAAAGGAAGGATTCCAGCATATTTTCTTTCAGTTAGCATTTCCTGCTACACGGGAAAAACTCAGGGTACTCAGAGCATCATTCCACCTCCTCCTTTATCACAGCCCTGTGGCACTTGCACAGAAAACCAGCAAGGGAGACCAGAGAAAAGGACCTAATCTGCAATTCTGCTAAACTGGCTGAGGACAATGGCCAGAGAGACACAGATATCTTATCTCTCTCTGATTTCCCCCTGGCTGTTTGCAGGATGTCACTCACAGAGTGGCTGCTACCCCCAAAATTGCTGGAGGTCATATTCTGATCTCTGTTGTTTCTCATCTTGCACCCAGCTCTGCTGGCTGTGAGGCAGGTGGTCCCACATCATGATGAAAGCAGCACATCAAATCCCCTCACACCCCTGGCCAGGTYACACAGTCCTTTCCACTATCTTTTGTCCACATATAAACCATTTTTTTAAAAATCTCTGGACAGATGCAATAATTTTCTCTTGATTTTTTTTTACCTGCTCTGCACTCTGGGCAAACGTGGGCTGTTCAGTTGCTTCACACCCTCCAGGCATTCCACCAGCTCACACTGTCCAAAGATTTTCCTCTCATTTCTGTGGCCTTCACTCCCYRAGACATGCAAGTCTTGCCATGCCACCACAGGCCTTACCTTGCRTAAAGCAGGTGTGGAAAAATGAAATGTTTTCTCTGCTTTTTCTCTGTCCCTTCTMCAGCCCCACTGAGCTACTCAGGGCATTGGTTTTCTGTCTTCCCTCCTTCCCAGTCCATTCTGAATGGTCATTTCTATCTGGAAAGGTCAACATACATTATAAACCCAWAGAAATTTTTCAAAACATCCACATTCATGAAAAACTAGAGCTGGTCTTAGGGTATATTGGGCCAAAGACAGATAATTGACCTTAGGCACCATAGAAATCTTATAAAATATACTCATGTTCAAAGAGTTTCCAAAAAAAAAAAAAATTCTTGCCTTGGGGAATAACAACCCTTCTGTGCTCCTGTGCTACTTCAAAAGAGAATTTTTGTTCCTGACCTAAAGAGGATGCAATTTCCTCCCTGCCTTACCCTCATTCAGCCATATTTTCCCATGTCCTCTGTTACTCCTTTGGGAAGAAGCTTGTTGAAGGATCAGTGCTCTAACCCAGGTGCATCCCATTYGATTTCCATGTCCTAAGAGAGATACCTCAGTTAGGAACAGGAGAGGGAGTTCCCTCTCTGGAGGATGGTTTAGATCTTAGTTTTATTGCTTTGACTCTTTGAATGGAGAAATCAGAAGATAAACCACCACCTCAGTGGATATTTTGTTTTMACGGCTGTGGGCACTCCAAGACTATGATGAATGATGGTGAATTCCAGCTTTTTATTTATGTGAGCAAGGGAAATTTACAGTTCTATTAAAAATGAAAAATTATGTAAATAACCATTATCTGTAAAACAGGCAAAATKATCTATCAGGGTGAAAAATGCAGAAGCATTTATAATCTGAATTTACACTCCACTTCTACCACTTGAAGGTAGAATTAATACTTCTCCACCTCTCACACCCAGCTCTTTGAAACCCCATGACTTCAGTGAATACTTCCAAGTGGGGCATATTATGGGACAATATAATAAAAATAAAAAATAAAAAAAAAAAATTAAAAAGCTCTAAAATTACTCCTGTAAAGCATTCCTTTTCTTTCATGCAACACTGTCCCAAGTTTTGCTCTCCACAATTTCCATCCCACAGTAGCAGGCATTCCCAGCATAGCTGAGGAACTGGACTTGGCCATGCAGGCAAAGCTGTAACTATGGTGTGTTCCCAGCTAAGAACAGAAACAGCATTTAAGCTTTAAAGCAATCTTGTCAGAGAGGCAGATCAAATAATGATGGCTAACACAGCAACATCTCTGCCCACAAGAGACACAACACACAGCCAGTGTTTGTGAAAAGATCTCCCACTGACTCCCAGAGATATGCATCATCACAGCCAGAGCATGGGTGGGGTGAGAAGGACAAGCCACATGAGGGTAAATACATCCAAACTTGCTATCTGTGTCTTACTACCACCAACAGCCAGGATAAAAGAGCTGGAATCATGAAGTAAGRAGGAGGAGGAGGAGGCTGAAACAGCCTGGTGAGAAGGATAGAAAAGTAGGAAGGCAGCCAAGATTATTGATAGATATTTCTCACTGTTGTTCTGAACATTTTTGGCTGTAAGTCTCCAAACTGCTTTTGGGCTTTCTCTTGTTTCACAATTCCTGAATGATTTTGGTAATAGGGCTTTCTTGGAGTTTTCTGACCTTCAGATCATACCAAGAGCACAAGTGGGCACACACACATCTCCTGTCCATCTCACCCCAGGATGGAAAGAATAAACATTTCGAAACCACAGGCAGAGTGAGAGAGATACCAGAGGTCAATCAGCCAGGGAAATGGGTTGCAATGGAATGATTAGCTCATGAGTGGTGTGACACAGTCAAAGATCTCCATAATTTCACCAGAAAGAATTTCATGACCTTCAACTGTAAAGAATGGCAACACCATTCGTTTTYCCACCAACGTGCACTGCTCCCATTTTCTTGGGTCATTTCTCTCTACAGCCACCAATAAAAAGGCCCTGGAGGAGGTCTTCTTCAGCAAACGGGCACCTCAGGACAGGATCTCACTGGGGAGTTCTTCAGAAGGCCTGGTTTAGCTCTGCTCCTAATGAATCATTGGGAATCACTGTCAGTAAATTGACTTTAGAAAATCCCAGCCCAAAATAGTCTCAGGTGTGAGGCAGGTGGAAGGGATGGGCTCAGGGCAGAATCAGATGGCTCCTCCTGAAGAATCATCTCCAGCCAGGACTCTGGGAGATATCTCTTAGTGTTCTGCTTTAGAAATTCAGGTCATTTGTTAAACTTYTTCACATATTTGTGAACATCAGTTGCACCTACATGCCGTGACCATATTTACTGCATGGTATTGGGAGGCATCTAACGAAAAATCTGAGGTTTCTGCTGTAGATTATGATTGGGAAGGTTTTGACAGYTTTTATTCTGACAGACATGGCATTCCACATCCAAGATCTTGAAAGTTCTCAGGGCCAAGAAATCTCCATGGAAAAGAAAACTAAGGACTTTTTGTTATTTTTATCCATTTCTGAATAGGGATGCAGGATCCTAAATTTAGGTCCCCACTTGAAAACAAAATTCCTGATTCAAGTGGTTTCACAAACACATTCGCATAAGAAGCCTGGAGAAAAAAAAAAAAAAAAAGTAATGCAGAGCCACACTGGAACCAGGAGATGGCCATTCCACGCCTTTGTTTTGCAATCTTTACTTGTGGCTAAAAGCAAAGCCAATTAAAGTAAACAGGAATCTAGAATCTGTTGTTGACACCAAGGCCTTGGAACAAGAATTTCAGCCRAAAGTTTATACTGAATCAACATCTGAAGGCTTGTTTCAGTGGGAATTAAAAGAAAAAAAATATTGAAGAGGAAAAAAAAAAAAATTAAAAATGGGGAGATTCTTAATTTTCATGGCCAACCATACTCAGTATAGTAAACATGAAAATGGGGCTGAAGACACTCCCAGAAACAAATTCTGGAAACAAAGTGTCRCCATTTCTTTCTGGACTCCATTGTCACAAGCCCTTCCCATAATCAAACTCCTGGTGGAGGCTTCCCATACYAGCTGGAGATCTCCATTTGAATCTGCTTCTACTTCTGAACTGATCAAAGATGAAGGCATTTTCAGATCAACTCTAACTAGTAATTCGTGTTCATCATYCAAGCCCCCTCTATGCTTTAATCTGTTCCTTCTAAATTTAATCTAGTTAAAAACAAAGTTGCTATGCCTACATGGCTTTTTTTGTCTAAATTAACTAACTCAAGTAAGTCAATACAAGAGCAAGAAGCACTTCATGTAATCCTACCTCTGTTTTATCAAAGTATTTACATATGCTCCTGTCTTTAAGCTCAACTATAAGTGTATTTATGTGCTTTCAGGAACTGAGACATACGGTTTTAATGACATGAAATCAGAGACTTCTTCCTATCTGAAATAGCACCTCTACCTTCCCCTGAGCATTAGAGTTTAAACAGCGAATGGCTTTGATCTCAGCTACCCTTTATTTTGGTTGGGGAGTTGCAAAATGAAAACCCACATGACAAGGCTGTGCCAAACAAATTAATACACTGCTCTGCCCATCTCTGCCGAACTCCCAGCTGGTGAATATGAGACAGAGATTTGGAGTAGTCCAAGTTCTACTGAGAGCTAAAACACATTAAACAGAATGGAATATTGCACACCTAGCCTAGTGAGAGTATTTTTTGGTGTTTTGGTCCTTTACAAGGACATACAATGAAAAGAGGTTGTGGGACATATCTGAGAGTATTTCTCAAAAGGAGAATTGGTGGAAAAGATCTGATGTTCTTCTCACACCCAGTGCTTCCCAAAATAAAATATATCACAATCTCATGTCCCGAAGTAACAAAATCAACAATGAAGGTAATCATAGAAGTGATGTGTGAATTTGTTTTGAGGGGATCTCCTTCTGACTTTGTTTCTTATCAATTTCCCTTCGCTGTAACCACCTGGAGTATGAGAAGCTCCACTCGTGGGTATCCAACCCTGATTCACAGCCTGATATTTCAAGTATGAGTTTTGCAAAGTATGTCAGGCATCTGGTAGATATTAACTATCCTGCACACAAGCTGGAAAGTGGGCTGTAGGTTGGTCTTTAGCACAGAGTGCTCCATGGCACCAGCGATTTTCTGTTGACTGTACAACAGGACTGCCTCAACCATATCCATAGCCTCCTTTCATTCCCATCATTTCCCTCTGACTGACAGTGGGTCTCATGTTGACACAATGTTGAAAAATAAATGAGTCTTTAGGGGGTTTTATTTGTTTGGTTTTTTGTTTGTTTGTTTGTTTTCTTTTTTTGGCCAACTGAGTTTATGGCCGGATCAGTTCCCTAATCTGTATCACCGTGCAGACCCATGAACATTAGTGCAAGCACAAAGGGAATGAGTGGCTGTAGGGAAAAGRGAACTCAAAGGACCCTTCCAGTAACTCTTTCCAGCAGATTTTTCAAGAGCTATGCCAGATTAAAGCAATGACTTAATCACAGCATTAAACAGTCAGCCTTTACTCAGGCAAATTTTCCATTATCAAAGGACCGTTTATGTTAGTGGGAAAAATCCCTGTTCTCAAAGGACTCTGGAAGTGCAGTGACAAGAGCAGTGCAAGTATTTATGAGAGTTATCCCAGAATTTGGTTTGTACTGAAAAAGATGATAAATCTCATCTTGATTTAGGYTTAAAGGACCCAGAGCTTTCACCTGTGTCCCTGTTTTTTGCACAGAGAAAAGTATCAGACCCAAAAAAAATTGTTGCATGCTGCCAACAACCTGAGCTCCATTCTCRAAAAGGCTCCCAACCCATCAAACATGAGGCCAACAGAAATGGGAAAGTGGCTGATCCCCACCCTGCCAGTGAAGGGTTTTGTGCCACCCCTGACAAGCTCTGTGTGTGTAATCCCAGGGCAAGCATGTGTCATGGGACAGGAGGCTGTTTATGCCCCAGGACCATACACACCAAACTCAACCAAGGGGAAACTTTCCCACAACAGAGGCAGCTTTTTTGTGGAAACAACAAAACAAAAGGGAGTGCTGGGACTGGCTGCCCCCTCAATTGGAGGAGTGGAGGGTGTTGTTTCCAGCAATCCACCTGCGTGTTCATATCTGTCTCATTTGCATGTGTTAGTTTAAGCTTTTTAATTAGCAGGAGGCTAGGTCCTGATTACACACGCATGCGGGTGCTGCTCAATTGATCCCAACGCTGGCCCG
Source organism: Malurus melanocephalus (assembly GCF_030028575.1). Classification (NCBI taxonomy): domain Eukaryota; kingdom Metazoa; phylum Chordata; class Aves; order Passeriformes; family Maluridae; genus Malurus; species Malurus melanocephalus. The sequence goes on along the minus strand of NW_026623518.1, from coordinate 886,094 downwards.
TCTTGCTGACCTTACAAACCATCTACCAACTCCTTTCATTCAGCCCAGAGACAGAAGACACATATCAGGCACATCAGAGAGCGAAGGGAGGGAGAGCAGCAGGAGTGGTTCGCCTCGCCGAGGAGATAACAACAGCTCTGCTCCGTCTCTCTGCACCGCTGTGGGATGGGATGGGATGGGATGGGGCTGGGCATGACCTGGCAAGTCCTGCTGATTTGCTTCATCCCACAGATTACCCAGCAGCCCAGCATCGGTGCAGTCCCACTGCTGATCACATGATATCACCCGGCATAAATGCACTTGAATTGCTCAAGAGCCATGTGCAGCCCAAGAGCCCCCATGGGTATAAACTATCTGGCTTTCCCATGCTGCGAGATCAGAATCAGGTGCAGTATTGGGTTAGGGAGCGGCAATAGTTGTTCCATAATTAACTCTGAAACCRGGTTCTCATTAGACCTTGCTTTTCATAAACACCCTTCCCTCCACACATGCCTAATTTCCTACTACTCATCAGGGAGGTTAATAGGGACTGAAGTCAGTKGTAAAACTCCCATGGCTTCCACTCAGGTAGATTCACACCCACATAAGAAAGGCCAGTGAACTGGGTGCATCTCTTTATCTTTTTTTTTTCCTAGATATATGCACAGCACCTTGCAGTGTGAAGAGCAAGCCAGGCTGCTGCTGCCAATGAATGCTAAATACTCGTCACAGTGACACTCTGAAAGGGCAGGATATTATATCACCCTCCACATTGTGCACAGTGTTTGCTCAGTGTCAGCTCTATTCAAAACTACTGTCACATCTCTCTTGGATTTTTTTTTTTATTGTCGCTCRCCGCTGTTGTTCCTTGGGCATATGCATGCTCCCTCATTTATTCATGGTGCCCTGTATCTGCAAAACAATAAATGTGGGCAGGTGTCTTGTCCCATACAGAGCAGATCTTTTCTTACATGTCGGGATCAGGTCCATCTTATCTTGCTCTGAAATTGGAGTTTTGCCAAAGCAAAGAGACCGGAAAGGGCAGATGCAGCCGAAGTGGAAGTGAGAAAGTAGGAGGAATAAGGGGAGGATGCAGAGTGGAGCCCCTCTCCAGGGAGATAACTCCAGCTCCAGTTCCCTTTTGGGTGTGGGATTCATGAAACCATTGAAGAAAAGATCATCACCTCATTTGTCACCCTGAGTGTCTGAGCTGTGTGGATCCTAGCCCCCTGTTTCAATAGGATGCTCTTCTCCCAAAGGTGCCTGTTCCTCACATCTGCCTGGGGAAGATCCTACAACCCATCTGGTTAACCCCAGCTGTCCAAAATCCACCTGCTCAAAATTATCTGCATCCCCCCTGGTGCCTGCACTGTGGCAGGGAGGAGCAGGAGTCAAGGAGATGGCAATTGTGCTCCTCATGCCTCTCCCCCTCCATCCCAGCCAGAAAATTCACATTTTTCATCTGCTTACCAAAGGGGAGATTATATTTTTGAGCCTCTCGAGAATTAATTAACCCTTCTCAAACTGAGCAATTTTTACCTGAGGGATGGCTTCTTAGCTGAGTTCCTGCCTAAAAACCAGTGGAGGAGATAAACAAACAATTTGAGAGGTCAGCACAATGCAGGAATGTGCTGATGAATGGAGAGGGATAACCCAGGCTGCATTTCCATGTCTTTTGGTTGCTCACCTCATGGCCCCAGAAGAGGAAAGGACTTTGCCTCACTGCAGTCACCCATGTCTCTCCACTCACTAGGTTTTGGGGCTTCCAGATGATTCCATCTTTCATTTCCCCATTTTGTGAAGAGCCTTTCTCCCACTCCACCTACGCTGTTCTCCACCTTAGCCCCTCTCCTCCCCAGCTGCCTCCTTCCCGTTGGCCTGAAAACTGATCACAAAAATGCAAGGAAATTTTCTGCACCTAGGTGGTGAYGAGCAGCACAGATTTCTTGGCTGTGGAAGGTAGAAATGTGATTGGAGAGAGGCTTCCCCATTCCTCCTGCCAAAAGATAGAAAGGCAAAATTCAAGAGCAAGCTCAGAGCAATTAAATCCTCTGGCCGGTTTCAGCAGATGTCAGCAATTGGGGAAGGCATCATCCCAGCTGGGGATGTGTCACAGGTGAAATAGCCCTTTTGGCCAGCAGTCCAGTGTGCAGAGGGAGGATAATCTCCTCACCAACATGATGTACTCAACAAGGACAGAGAGGAAGAAAAACCAGAGGTGAAATGACATGGCCCCAGGCCATATGGAGAGCAAGTGGGAGAGCCCAGCAAAGTGCCAGGAGCTGCTGTACAGTCACTTCAAGCCTCCCTGACACCCTGCAGGAAGTCAATGGGGGAATTCTCAGGAGTGCTGCTCCTTTACCCAAAGCCCCTGGTGCATTATCTCACCGTGGGGTGCTGGAGCAGCCATGAGCAGGTGTGTTTTTATTGGGCACAGTGAAGTTTGTGTCTCCCAGGACAACTCCAAATTATTCAGTCAAGCAGGGACGACAGAACTCTGCACTTACAAGGAAATAATTGCAGTATTTAACTTCTGATGGGAACAATTGCATGGCAAGAAGAGATTCCCCTTTTGTGTTGAACCAGACCTAAGGTGGTTCTTTAGCTGTGCTCCACAGGTGAGCCCTGGACCAGAATTTTKGAGAACTGGTGGACTTAGGAATGGGTCCCACCATGTCTGTGAGGTTTCCTTTGGAATCTCCAGCTGGGGGGTAGCCCCATGGCCAACTGTCTGCCACCCCCTGCCAGCTCTCACCTGCCTTGGCAGGAAAGCCTGCCMTGAAATGCCACAATTTCCAGGCAGAATCACACCCAAAGGGCCATCAGGACTGGTCAGGGCAAGTCAGAGCAGCCCTAAGGCTGTTTGAAGGAATGTTTGTCCAGTCCCTCCACAGTGCAGAGGCACAAGAAGGCAGAGGGGTGGTTTAAAGCATCCCTGCAGTGGGCAAATTCTGGACTGTGCAGAAGGGTGTGTGCACACTTGTGTGTGTGTCTGAGTAAATGTATCAATGTGAAAAATGGCTGATATATGTGAATGAGTTCWGAGCCAACATTACAGCTTCGGGGGAGCCAATCCAACATTGTTACTCATCTAATTCCAAAGAGCAGTTATTCCTTTTAGTCTAAGTTTTATTTTTATTTCAAATGTGATGTGGTTACAAACTCATTCCCTTGTATAATTTTGCTTTCCAAGTTAATTACAAGATGTTCTAATTAATTATATTTAATGATTAACGTACAAACTCACAAGGAATGAACATTGCTTAGAGAACATTTGCTCTCAAAAGATATGTCTAGACTAGTTTGGTTTATCAGGAAAAGGTTGAAAAATTAAAATGAGAGAGAGCCAGGGAGAGAGAGAGGGAGAGAGCAAAAATAGACTGTGTAAGAAAAAATAACAATAAAAAAAAGAAATCAAATTATGTCCAAACAASAGCATATTTTTCTTTGGAGTTCAAACACCACCTTTAACCATCTCCCCACCCAGGATCTGATTACTTTTAATGGGACTCTGCTTGTGATTTAAGTTGTTGTTCATTTGTACAGTAATTAAGCTGAGTTGRGTCGGTGTCTATTACATCATGGTTTATATTATGAATTCACACTGCAATTATGTGCGTGTGTGCAAGGGCAAGTGAGAAGAAAAAGGAYCTTCGAGTCGAGATCACAACTGATAACCCCAACAGGATGGGCTTAGCTAAACCGTGCCACTCTCTTCTTCTCCAGCCTTAACCTCCAGACTCCCAAATGTCCCCAAACTCCAGATGTCACCTCTAGACACCCAAATGACATGTATAGGAGTGGGGACTTTGCCTCCAGGCATCCTATAACATATGCAGCAGAGTGAAATGCCCATGAAGAAGCAGGATCCTGAGAAGAGGCTGCGAGGCTGATCCTTCCCCCCTCGGGCCAGGTGACTGCTGACACCCAGGCACTCATCACAGATCAGCCACGTGCCTGAGCCCAGCAGGACCATGGTTTTAAGCAGGGCCTCCATAGCCACAGGAATCAGGGATTATAACTTGGTGCATCCACACAATGATAAAGAATGCACATACGTATCTATTGCACACACCTCTGTTTGTGATACACACACACATCACAAGTGCATGTAGAACAGATACCTAGTTCCTAATGCAAGAAACTTAGATTAAAAATCTGAATGGATTAAGTCAAAATTAGTTCAAAAGACAGAATTTTAAAGCTCTTTTTTTTCCTTTTTTTTTTTCTTTTTCTTCTATTTTGTCCAAATCAGCAAATTACCAACAGGATGAAAAATTACCCTAAAGTCAAGGTGACTGCAGCAAAGATTTTCAAGCAGACACCCCCAGTTTGAAGGATGTGGATGCTCTGCTGGTTCAGTGCTTATGGTGTCACGTTGTTTGGTGAGCTGGGTGGGGACAAGGACACCCCTCCACGAGGTGCTGCACAAAACACAGCTCCATTGTTTACCCAGCAAGCTGAGTGCTCGTGGCAAGGGATGCATATACACCARCTTTCATTCTGTGCTGTGAGAATGGGCCAGTGCCATCTCCCCAGATTTATTCTCAGCAGCATCACTGCTAAAGTCTCATCATGACCTTCCACCTCACATTGCACTGGAGCAGATTGGAAGGAGTAAAAAATCTTGTTTCACCAAGTTATGACAGAGACATCAAACACTCCTGACAAGAGTCTGAAGGAAAACACCAGAACACCTTACTCCAGCTAAAAAAWTCACTTCCATTCCAGTATTAAATAACCCTGACTTGCTACCCTAGTTGTCCATCTTCGTGACTTTTATTCTGTTTTATCTGGGAAGTGCCCACAAGTAGATTATGATTGTACAAGAAAACAGCAACAGGAAAGGGCAACGAAGAATCTAGTCCCTTTTGGGATTTCTGGAAATGAAGTTGGGCACAGCTGCACTGTAGGGAGGAACGGGCTAACATTTAGTAAAAAACCAAGCACCAGTTTGATCACTTTTTCTTTCTCAACACTAGGATCCCATCCATGCTCCCAAGCCCCTATCTCAGACTACATTCTTGGAAGTGTTCAGCTTCAACTTTTCTAGTAAATAAGGCATGCATGGGGCTGTTCTCTGGCCCRGAGGCCAATTGGCACAGGCCACTTTGCGTCCGTGCTGATAAGCGTCTTTGCCTTCCAGAACTGGGGGGCTGCATCTGAACCGCCCCTGGTGATGCTCCTTGGCCCAGGATGTCCCTGGACCGTKCCCAGGCATTGTCTGGGAGAGTGCTAGTTGGAACAGGACAAAACCATCACCTGGGACCATGCTAAAGGTTGGATAGCTTGGGACATGCTGTGTGAGTAGCTGAGCCTGAGCCCTGGCTCTGTTCAGTTTATCAACACARCCATAGCTTTAGGTGCTTAAGTGTGATTATATAGGGACCCTATTCCCTTGGATCTGCCTGTAGGATCCACATAAAAACACATTTCATGGCAGTGTGCACAAGGTCAGGTGCTTGTCTAAATCAACCAATAGAGAACATGAAGGGGAAAAGAGAAAAAATGAAATGTTTTGAATCCTTTTTCTCTATAGGATAAAGGTACCATATTCTGGGCAGCAAGATGTCTCAATTCCCAGAAAATTCACAGCCCTGAGCCCTCACCTGGAGTTAAGCAAAGATTTTTCTCTGAGAAACCAAAGGAAGGGACATGCTCTTTCTTTTTCCCCATGTCTTTTATCCCTCTCCTGAAGGACTTCACAGTACATGTGCAAGGATGGGGTAAGCTCACTCCTTCTTCTGAAAGGATTTTATCTGTTTTTCCAGGACAGTGCAGAAAAAAAAAAAAAAAAAAAAAAAAAAAAAAAAAAAAAAAAAAAAAAAAAAAAAAAAAAAGTGGAAGGAGGAAGTTCTGGGAAGCTGGAGGAAAAGGACAAATAGAAAGTGTTGAAAAGCACCAGCCAGGATGGGTTATTATTGACACGTAAGTCTTTATTATTAAGCAATTAAGAGCAGGAGTGAGAAAAAAATAAAAGGAAATAAAGATTGGAAGACCGTCTAAAATACTGTAGTAAAACAAAACTTTGCTTTACTGCTAATCCCACTGAAGTCTCTAGCCTGGTGTTGTCTCAGCACAACATATTCTGTGAGCAACTTGGGAAGTAATTTGAGCGTCTCTGAAGTCTTTCATTGGCTCATCCAGTATTAAATCATCTGGCAATGAAGAAAAGTGTTTAAAGTTAACTTCCATACAGAACAAATTCCTCTGGAAAACTCTTGTCATTCAGCCCGGTTTACCCAAAGTCTGGTAGCATTGATTAGACTGGGGCTGAGTTTGAATTTTTTTAATGTGTTTTCATTTTTTCTGTTTTAAAAAAAAAAAAAAATTAAAAGAGATTGCTGCAAACTCCTTTGGATTTAGCCACTTAATGGAGACCTTAGAAGGCAAGTGTTTGAGCTGGGGAAGGGAAAGCTGGTGCAAGGCATGTGGCGTGCTTGTCTGTCATCCCTGGACAATGAAACTGCCACTGCAGCTTCTCTGGGACACGGGGGATTAACAGCTTTGTGCAGGTGACACTGCAGACCCAGGGAAGCAACGAGCATCCCTCCTCGCTGCTGCCTGCAAACCAAGGACTTTGCAACTCAGAGCTGGTGCTAGAAGCATCCCGGTACCCCGACTCAGGGGTGGTCTAACAGGACCCCTCCACTGCCAATTCCATGCATGAGGATATTGCATCCATGCTAGTTGTTTCTTCTCTACTTTTTAAATGCCAGGGAGGAAATGAAGCATTTGCTGTTCCCAGGAGTCCTGCTTCAGTGCCTTTCTCTGCACACACCCACCAGCACCCAGCCAACCCAAGCGGCTCCTCATCTGCAGCAGCTTGGTGTGTCCTCCCAGAAGGGCTGGCACCACGTCTCCACACATCCACCTAGACCCTTTGTTGGCTTGACACCTGCCACTTGCTCCTAGAGGCCTCCATCCCCTCTACCAGGGTCACCTCAGCTTTTTCCCCTTGTTTCCAACCCAATTCCCCATTGTCACTAGCTACGCTGACAGTCGTGCTCATCTCTTCCTACCCGCAGGCTTGGGAAGCTGAAACACCCCGTCAAGTAACACACCTAGTTAACTGTGTAATGCTGTACCTATGGGGCAATTTCATCCCAGCACCTGCAGGGATCCTGATTACACCCTAAAACATGATATTTCAATTTCATTATCTGATCGGGCATTAGCAACGAGCACCACTAATGAGTATATTAGTCAGTTCCTTTATTAAACTAGCAGCAGCATTTGATGCAATGACCTCCTGATGTAGCTCTTTGATGCCATGCGATTTTTATTTCTTCTTTTTTTTCCCCCCGCTCTTTTAATTGAGAAACATACAGCAAAGCACACAGAAAAACCGTGAGGAGCAGAATTAGCACATTGGCAGTGCAGGCAAATACATGTTCAGCRAGGAGAATAAATTTTATTGTAACTGCAGAAAAGGCAAGTGGCGAGCTCTAGCTAGCTAACATTTGAATATAACCATTCATTACTCCTGCCATTATTATTATGAATTTGTTGTTGTTATTCTATTACACAGCCAGTCCCGAGGACTGGTTTTGCCATCTGTAACCTGGCGATCTTTCACCCTTAGCAATTGTTGTTTGGCCGTGTTACCTCAGGGCTCGTTGTGCAAGAGGCTGCACAAGCCCTGAACAAAAAGGGGATACCAGCCCCAGGGCATTTCCAGTGTAAGTGACAGATGAGTGACAAAAGGCAGGCACTGATGGACWGAGGAGAATGAGGAAGAAGCATCACACGTGGCTGGATCAAGGGTGAAGTTTTGGAGAAAGCTTCAGGTTCAGCCAGCTACCAACTCCATCAGCAAATCATTGCATTCAGGCACTTGAGTTCCTATGTCCTGGCAAATCTCCAGCCAGGGGAAAGATACAGAACATCCTACCAAAATTCCCATTATTGTTTTCACTAGGGAAATCATCACACTTTTCCTTCCAAGAAGCTCTGATACCGCAGTCACAGCCCTGGATGACTCCTGCAGCCCTTTCCAAACATGACTACATTTTCAMAGATTTAATCTCAGGTCCAGTTCTAACCTGATATTTAATCATGAGAGTGTTCAGGGCTCTTTCGGGTAATTACTGGAGGTATCAAGCCATCCCAAAATGAAGCATCAGGTGCTTTGCACCCAGGCAAATGGCTTGCATGGGCTTACAAGAGAAGCCTTTTTGCTGGCCAGAGATCATTTGTGGCCCTGCTCTGGCATGTTGTCACGTGGAACACCAGCACACCATCCACCTGGCTTTGGGACTTTGAGCTCACTCAGGCTGCTCAAAGTAGGATGGAAACTACACAGGAGATTTTAACAGAATTATTTCTGCAGTCGTTTTTTTTTCAGGAATCCAAGAACCAAATACATCCCCGTTGTTATGGTGAGTGTCGGCAGGCCCAACCTGCCAAGTTTCTGCATGATCTTGTATCCAACAGATAAATATTACTGCCACTGTGCCAAGTATGTTGTCTAAACCTAAGAGTCATGTGCCACCAAGCTGTTGTCTTCTCCTCCTTCACTAGTAGACTTTCTCCCAGCTGCCATGGAGGATGTGCCTGCCCTGGCCCTACTTACAGTCACCAGGGGTGAGTTTCTTCTAGGGCCAGAGGGATAATTTCGATTTCTTTTAAAGGGAAAGAGGGCCCTACATCAAGGTTCAGGATCAAAATACTGTCCAGAAATAAAGCCAAACCCTCAACAACTCAACCAATGCTTCCATGAYTTCCCTTTACCAGAACTGGACGATGAGCCCTTCACCATCCATCTTCACAGTAACTGTGAACTGGACATTTTTGGAGATACCTACAGAAGACCAAACAGAAGGTCCCCCTTCTCCCAGTTTTCTGGAGCAGATCAGCCAGGCTGGGTCCTGTTGTGTGTTTTTAAGCAGACTCTGTTCTGTAAATCCCGCAGCTGTGTGTCCACACATCCCTGGCAGGACTCCCAGCACAGCTGGGTCTGAGATGGSTCTGCCTCCATCTGACTGCCCAGTTAACATCCTCCTGCTGCCTCCTTAATTATAATCCCTTTATTTTATCTAACCCCAATTGTAGCAGTTGGTGAGTCACCAGGCTCCATAACAAGACGATCAGGACACATTTCATATTACACTGCAGTTTTCATTCCAGGGCGTGGGCTGAAGGCGTTGTTTATTTATTTTAATTTGGTTCGGTTTGGGGTTTTCTCACAGGTGATGGAGTACAGAGATTTAAGCAGGGGGTAGAAGGGTGGAAGGGGTAAAAAACAAAAACAACCTCAACCCATCTGGATCAATTAAATCTTGTTGAAAAGTTTTCAACCTCAGGGTTGCCTGAGGTAGGTCTAATAGTCACACTCTTTGGCATTTAATGAAAATGCTAATGATTTCTCCTTTGGAATATATTTTCACTTCTAGTTTGAACAAGATGCATCTCTTCTCCAATCAATTCCACAAGCTCTTAATTTTTTTCCTCCCCATTTATGYGCGTGCCCCTCCAGGGCAAATTAAGAAATTATTGCCTCTATCCAAAAAGTAGCTGAAATGTGCAGCCTTATACTTCACGTCACAGGGGTGGGGAGGAAAAAAAAAATCTTTACATGGGAGCAACAACCCTGTTTGTGTCTGACTTGTGTAGGAAAAATATGGCGTCAAGCCTTTCTCATCCTGGTTCTCCAGGGAAAGCTGCTGGCACAGATCTCAGCCTGTGAAAATCATCATTGATCCAACAGAGCTGCCTTTGGATGGAAGACCTGGCCTACAACCTTCAATTTTCTTGTTAGCAACTCATTGTAGCCAGAATAAGAGAGAGCAAATAAAGAGAATGATGTTTAAATACAGGATGAGAATTTTTCTCCCCCAGTTGCTAAAGGATCAGAATGCAGATGAGTGCTTCAGGTCATCTGTAGACTCTGGAGAGAGACAGGTTTGCCCCATCCCAAACCAGACACTGACATTTTTAATGGGTGAAATACAATGGAAACAAAGGCATYGAGCAGAAGAATTGCCACAAGTCAAACGCACTTAGAATTTGCAAAAGAAATTCAAACAAATCACAAAAGTTTCCAGTTAGAGGATGGGAACASTGAGCACAGGCTTAGAGGCATAAAGGCTAATGGAAAAGAGGGGATGGGAGTATGAAATATTTTCTTGAAATTGCCATCGGCTCAAAGGAAAATGAAACAATCTCCCTGCAGAGGTCTGAGAAAAGGCACAAAGAATCACYAGTTTTGCCTAAACTAGCATATTAAACAAGGCCCTGCTCTTAGCTCTGTCCTTGGCCTGTTTTGTCTTGTGGCACCTCACATGCTGAGATGTGGTTGAGAAGACATCATGTGCATTATTCCCAGTACACAATACCCATGGGACAACTCTTTCTTGATGTGAAGTTGGATTTTTAAGTGTAGTTGTACCATCTCGAGCCATGYTCTGCCATGATTTTTGGGATCAGASAATRAGCCCTGKGCCATTTTATTCACTTATCTAAGCATAGGCACAAAATCCAGCTGTGAATAATTTTTAAAGGCCTACCAAGTCCTAAATTGAAGGAGTTAAACCAGAGGATGTGGGCTGGCATCAGCAATAAGTCAGCTTGYGGAACATATTCAGCAGTAAAGAATAATTAAAGACATGGATGCAAATGAATATTGCAATAAAACACGTGTTTTAGGAAAAGATAAATCACTCTGAACTGACCTGATAATTTGCTTTGATAGATCACTGATTTTCTAATGAAGGAAATGTAACAGATCTAATCTCTTTGGACTTCAGAAAAACATTTGATATGGTACCTTATAAGAAATTATTAAGTGGTAGAATATGGAGATAAGAAGAGGAATTTTAGGATGGAAAAGGGATTAACTACCCAGTAAATTACAATGGGTGGTGTTGAGAGAGGAAATACTGAGCTGGAAGGAAATTATGGCTGCAGTTCTTCAGAAATCAGTTTGGGGGCTGCATTTGTTTCTGAAAAGTGATCTATTTGGATCATAGAATCATAACATCATTTAGTTTGGAAAAGACCTTTAAGATCACTGAGTCTAACCATTAASTCAGCACTGCCAAGGCCACCATTAAGCCATGTCCCCAAGTGCCACATTGACATGACTTTTAAATCCCTCCAGGAACAGTAACTCCACTTGCCTGAGCAACATATTCAAGTCCTGGAAACACTGGTGAAGACATTTTTCCTCATATTCAATCTAAACTTTCGCTGGCACAACTTGATGCCTTTTCCTCTTGTCCTGTCACTTGTTATTTAGGAGAAAAATCAGCCCCCATCTCACTACAGGTTCCCTCCAGGAAGTTTTAGAGGGCAATAAGGTCCCTCCCCAAACCTTTTTTTTTTTCCTAAACAACCCCAGCTCCCTCAGCTGCTCCTCATGTGACTTACTCTCTAGACCCTTCACCAATATCTTTTCCCTTCTTTGGACAAACCCCAGCACCCCAATGTCTTTCTTTATAGAATTATAGAGTATTTTGGCTTGGAAGGGACCTTTAACATTTATCTAATCCAAGAGCCCAAAACTGAGCACAGGACTTGAGGTGTGTCCTCGCCAGTGTGGAGCTGAGGGGTCCTGCTGGCCACAGTGTTTTTGATCCAAGTCAGGATGTCATTGGCCTTCTTGGCCACCTGGGCATAGCTGKMKCATCCTGCTGTCAACCAACAYCTCCAGGTCCTTTTCAGACATTTYCCCATGCCTGTAGCACTGCAAGGGGCTGTTGTGACCCAAGGGCAGGACCTGCCACTTTGCCTTATTGAACCATATCCAATTGGCCTCAGCCCATGAATMCAGCCTGTCCAGACYCTTCTGCAGAACCTTCCCACCCTGATCAACACTCCTGCCCAATGTAGTGTCACCCCTGAACTTACTGAGGATGCWSTCAATYCCCTCATGCAGATCATTGAYACAGTATTTAGCAGAATTGGATCAAACATTCAGTGAGCAAGTGACATGTGCCTCATGTATCAAAAATGTGCCTCATTAAGTATTTCCCATAAGGAGATGGGAATTTCTGTCTTGATCTGCACAAATCACAGGGAGGACAATCCCCAAAGCAACAGAATACATCTTAGTTACCTGTATTTAGGAGTGATGAAGTCAAAGTAAAACGCTGAAGTGCTGAGATGTGTCAGGAAACGGTGAACCCATGACACAGGAAAAGAAGATACAACTTGGCTTTTTTAGCTGAAATCCAGGACAACAGTGCTGATTTATATATAAATATATCAGGAGAGCAAATAGGGAGAAAAAAATATCTATTTAAACCAAAAGGCAGCATGGACACAATAAATGGCGTAAACTGAAAGTGAATAAACACAGACTGGTAGAAAAAAAGACCTAGGATGAAAAACCTGAAAAACTTCCAGTTAGTGCAATGAGAGCAAAAGCATACCAACAAGAAACTTCCTTCCCCATGAACCATTTTCAGTTCATGGAAGAGTTTAAAAGAGAGGAGAGATACAACATAGAGAATCAAGAGGTGCCCTCCAGTTTTACATGTCCGCAAGAAAGAACAATTAAACTTCTCAAAGACAGAAAAACCTGCCTGGTATGCTATACCAAAAACTGTCGGGTTCTCCTTTTAACACCTGGTACTTCCTTTTTCTCACCAGGCTGCTGGTGTTTCACTTGTAACAATACCCTAATTGAATAGCACATTGACAGATTTGCATGCCACAGTCCTCCTGCTTCTGATTTCTTTGTTGCATTTGTGTACGTCTAAGCCCAGAGAAAAGAAAAGAAAG
>NW_026623518.1:870848-873374 GCF_030028575.1 Malurus melanocephalus | reverse complement strand
AAAAAAAAAAAAAAAAAAAAAAAAACAACTAACAGGAGAAACAAAGCAAACACACATGCACGCAGCACTTGTGGTGCACTGGTCTTGAGAGCAAACAATAGTAGGGAGGGATAACTACCACTCTCAGGGCTCTCAGATGATCAGGTCAGCGAAGCAGACACAAGGAAAGGGGATTTCAAGAAACAAATAATACCTGTGCCTGAAATGAGAGCTATGCTGTAAAGAGAAAAGAAACATATGCTTTTCAGCTGGAGTGGATTTCTTACGTTGCTCAGAAGTGACTGGCTCATCCTCAGTGTAAARGAGCGGTGTTGTATGAACTGTTCTGTATCAGTTTCCCTCTCGAGTCCCCTGCCTGAGCCGCCGGGTTRTTTCATTTCTGACAGGCAGCACAAACAGGAGCCTGGGGTAACTCAAGTCCCTGATGGTGCTGAGCAGACATCCATCTGTGCTTCCTGGGATGCATTTCTATACCCTTTGAGGGTTAGATGTGGCTGGGCAGCACTGGTCAGGATTAAGGATGGGTGGTAACGGTGGACTGACAAGTGCAAGGCCCTGGTTTTCACAAGGTGCCACATCAGCTGGAGGTTCTTGATAGGATCCCTGAGCTCTTGCTCCTACTTCTCTGTGATCTGACTTTGTCCAAAAGTCTCAGCATCCTTCTCATTGAGAGCAGAAAGTTCCCTGGGAGCACATGGGCCTCAGGAAGCTCTGCAAGAGTCCTGATTGTCAGAGCACAGGCAAAATATGTGCTCTGCAAGTAGTTTAACAAATTTTGGGTCCATCATCAGTCTCCTTGTTCTCATGTGGTATTGTTTATGCTTAAGCCAGCATTCTGAAACAGGCACTGCCAGGTTCTGCATCATGATGGCAACAGAGCTGGCTCCTTTATTATGTATCCATTCCTAACTGAAAATAAGGCATTTGCCCCAGGGGAAGAAGGAGGTGAGCTACTGTCTGAGTTTTTCTCTGTACCACCCTCTACCTCACATGGTTTCAGAGCCAACATACACAAAGTTTCCTTTGCCTTCAACCTACGTACCTGAACGCAGTCCCACTCCCAACTATTCCCTCCCTGTTTGCCCACTTCTCGGAATTGTATTTCAGTTGTCTATGGCCTGGATCCAGTGGAAAAAAAAAAAAGATGTTCCAACACCAGAGCTGTTTTTTTGCCATAGACCTAGATTCCTTTGGTAGAGGAGCATTTGCTTCCTTGATAGAGCAAGACTCATAGCTGAAAGACAAGTGATTTTCCTGAAACTAGGGCTGGGARTTATCCCCAAACCCTACATTTAAGCAGAATAACGTCAGGGGAGTCTGGACCTGCTTTGATCTTTATAGCATCAGCCCCTCTCTCTCCAAGCTCAAAGCAAAGCAGATTGGGACTTGCCATCTTGGCCCAAATGAACATCAAGATAGATGCTGAAGACTTCTTTGTTCCTTGAATGTCAACTGTAAGTGTGAGTCATTGTGGCTTCAGGAAGGAGGGAACCTCTCAGACAAGGCCTTTCTGAGAGAGAGATGGGAATTGATAGCTGATGCAGAAGATCCAGTTCTAAAGATATGAAGCAAGATTCTCAAGGGCTCTCATCTCCCATTGATTCCTAAGTGCCTTGTAACATCCAGTCCTAATGACTGAATCTGAAAATAATTCATTTCAAGGGAATCCGAGTGCATCGTTCCACCTTGTTGCAGTGCTTAATAAACCTAAATATCCGTGTATCGCCTCGATAACAGCTTAAAGCTCAGCTCTACTCTTTATCTCCTGATAAACCTTTCCCCACAACCTTTCTTGGGCTGCAGGTGTGATCGCTCCCCTCTCAGTGGAGCTCTGTATTTTTTTKCTCATTAAGTGAATTCAATGGGATTTCTTACATGAGGGTGGAGCAATTAACAATGCACAACTTGGCAAAATTGGGCTTTATGTAATTACTTGAGGATTTGGCCCAACATACTGGTACAACATGAGATGTATCTCATGATCTTTCACTTGCGTAACCCTCTTCCTCTTGTTGTTTATTGTCATCCCTTGCTGGGTTAGCTCCTTGGGGCAGAGACCTTTTATTTAATTAGTCTGGAAAGGGCCTGGCACACCTACAGAGCCATATTAATAATGAGAAACAGTACTAACCTACCCACAAGAAGATGTGAGCTTCCTTGCAAGATWTGTGACAGGGTACAACCACAGTGATCAATCACACTGTGACCCAACAGGGCTCACCTTGGTTTGTCTTGGGTGGGAAACTTACCACTGTCATGTCCCCAGGCTTTTTCTCCTCTTATATTCGGAGAAATGTAATTATGAAAGATCACCCGCTGATTAGATTTACCTCAAATAACGAGCTAATAAGTGTTTCTTACACCTTCTGGAACTCCCTTTCCAGGTATTTGAAGAGGGGGAAAAATAGTAGGTGGACAGCTGGTTTCATGGAGCTCGTGTCCAAGTGATTTTTATCTGCCAGTTGGTTGACTACTAATAGGTTAGCACTAAGGTTGCAGCAGGAGCTCCCTTACGAGTGAAAAAAA
>NW_026623518.1:869323-870413 GCF_030028575.1 Malurus melanocephalus | reverse complement strand
AGAGAAGAGAAGAGAAGAGAAGAGAAGAGAAGAGAAGAGAAGAGAAGAGAAGAGAAGAGAAGAGAAGAGAAGAGAAGAGAAGAGAAGAGAAGAGAAGAGATAAAAAGCAAAGAAAGCTTATGTATGTGTTTGTGACTTTTTAGATGCCACAGAGAAAACAGAAGCAGGCAGTGATTTCTGTGGTGTCTGATGGGGCATAAACCCATTAAAGCTGTTCCTACAGGTAGGGCATTCAAAACATCATTCCTGTGTGGATTCTCTAATGTCTAACAAGGGTGGACCTAACATCACTGCCTTTCTTTCAACAAAATCTCCAGCTCCAATGCTGCTTTCCGGCAGCTGACAGGAGCTGCATATCTTTAAATCTACAGTCCTGCTGTCAAATGTGATTGAATTTGGCTAATGGCTTCCAGAGTTACCAGGCAGACAGACACACAGACATGCACACACATCCCGCCGCACAGCATCGTCTCATAAGCCACATTTCCATCAGAAAGGAAGCTTATGGAAAGCAACATGACCAACTCCCCCTTGATCACACCCCAGGTGTGAAATGCTGGTCTGCACCCACATGGAAGGCCAGACTTTGCTGAGAGCCCAGCGACAGGCAGCCTGACAGCCCTCATTTAGCTGTGCGTCATGTCGTGCCAAAAGCAGCRTGTTTTCCTTTGTCACTGCTTAAGGAAGAGTCTGGAGGTGTCATTGACTTTCCCTTTTCGTCCCATCCAGCAAAGCTAGTGTGGCAAAACAAAASTGGAAGAGCACGCTACATGTGTGGTTTTTTGTTGTACCTTTGGCATAATCTGAATTTCAGAGGCCATGTTTTGGAGGCTTTCTCTATTCCCAGGAGAAATGTAGGCAACTCAAAAAGTCAATTCGAATGTTACATGGACTAAACACAGGTTTTTCAGTCAGATGTCAGAAGGAAGAAGAGTTGAATCCTGCTTAGAATGTGGGGTTTTGGGATTTTGGGTTTTTTTTAAGCTGAAAAGGGCCCCAAAGTCATCAAACCCTGCCACCCTTCCTCAGTTCACCTGATTCTTTTGATAGCTCCCAGGCTGTGGATGTCAACTTTTATCAGAGACAAAAG
>NW_026623518.1:857805-869193 GCF_030028575.1 Malurus melanocephalus | reverse complement strand
CAGGAGGCAAAAAAACCCCAACAATGCACACTAAAATATTCCATATGCTCTTATGGTGGGTTGCCCTTGGCGCACAGAATAAGATTGTAACTAGGCACAATCTGATAAGGCAGAATGCAACTGCGAGCTACTAGGCAACCACCAAAAAAAGAGAAAGAAAAAGGACAGAATCAGCATACACACAAAAAAGAATAAGGTAGAAGACGGAGGTGAAGCTGAGTTTCTGTGCATAAAATATCGCTGTTCATGGWGGACCAGATGTTAATAAAACTTTGCAGGGGTTTCCAAGTGAGGCCGCACGACGATGCCTGTTGCAGTCTAGCTGGTTTTCTTTCCCTTTTCCTTGCATGGTGGAGAAACACACGCCAGCCACATAATCACAAGGCACCCTCAGCACCTCCTTCTCCCTCTCTTTGTAGGTCTCACCCCACTGTCAAGMCTTSTCATTAATAGRAGCCTTGATCCTGCATTTCGAAGCGTGCGCGGGATGGCTGGTTCTCACGCGGAGAGCTTCTCCTCGTGTGGAGAGCAGATTTTCACCGGGATTCTGAGGAAGGGTGTTGTGCTGCAAAGATTTCAGCCAAAGTCTGCAAAGCTAGTTTTGTTCCCAACTTATGGCTTCCCARTAAAATTCATGCATGCTAGCACGTAATTAGAAGTTAAGCCCTGGTGGATCTAGGCCTGAGATCGMGAAGGACAGTTGATGTTTCCCAGCAGAACAGGTCTGRTTGCTGATTAGGAATTCGAYGCACTACTGCAATGAATRTTAATAATAYTAATAATAATAATAATTCAGTAGATCTAGGCTAGCAACTCTGTTTCAAACAGACTTCCTATTGAAATTAAGCAGGCTTCCACGCATCCTGAGAAAGCGTGTCTCCTTACAAAATAGAAATGTGATCCTGCAGTCCTACCCTATGGTAGCAGTCAGGCYCAGGAACGGCGCCAAAAAGCTCAGCAAGATGAGCCTGTACAAGGGCCATTTTACATAAAACAGGAGTAATCATGGAAACATGGCTCTCTGGATTGGAACCAAGCCCCTGAGTCACGAAGCGGGACCCCCCTGTTGTAGTTTCTGTAGAAACACAAAGCAACGTGGGAACATGGCCTCATTTGAAGAGACAAAGGGCAAAATCCCTTATTCTGGATTTTTAAGGCAAGCTCTTTCACACCAACTTGCTCTTTGGCTTTGAGCAAATCACTTTGCTTGCTTAAGTTTGTTGTTTTTTTAAATTAGTACCGAAAATGGGTTTCGACACATTTTTCCTCACGGGGGTGTTGGGAGGCTGAGTTAATAAATGCTTGCCAAGCGGTAGGAGATTCTCAGATGAATCTCACTTCCCCTGGATGTGCACCATGCTCATTGTGGCTGTGTCTGAACACTTACACATGTATAATTAAGAAGGACCATGATAACAGAAAGTGCATAGTGCTGCTCCTTTCCCACTGCATAATCACATCTTGGAGGTGGGTGGCCCAAGAGGGAAGCATTGCATCAGGTGCGACAGAGCTYGCTGCTGAGGTATGTTCTGAGAACAGTCAGTTTTTGTCTTTCACCGAATTGGGGCTCGGTATAACCTTTAGATTTTTCACTATATGCTAATTAAACCTTCCCTGGGCACTCAGCTATTCCCTCCAGCCCCTGCTTGCTCTCTGTGCACAAAACTTCTACAAGCCTACACAAGCACCCATCAGCTTTCATTATAATTTACCTGCAAAATCCACACACTCCTGCTTTCATGTAAAAAAACACACTGGAGAAAAAAAAAAAAAAAGCCTAAGATATAAAAACCATCGTGAAAGCCAGTGAAATAATCTGTTGCCTACAAATCAGGCCTGTGATGGTAGGAATTAGACCTCCCACATCACGTTAGCTTGGAGGGCTCTCCCTTCCCCTTAGCCTGCAGTGGAATTCCCGTTCCTACCACCATGGTGGAAGCCAGCCCTGGCCCGGTGTCTGYATACCACCCGTCCCGTAGCTGCAATGTGTTTACTTCAGGATTAAAAAATCAGGAGTTGGGCACATGGTTGTGACCTAACAGCAGCGTCTTTGTTGTGTGTGGCATAGGCAGGGCAGGTGAGAGAATCCCACCTTGGTCAGAGGCTGCATGGCCCCCACACCTATTGTCACCAAGAGCTCGGTGATCTCAGGTGAAGAAACACACAACAGAGAAAGAAAAGGCAGACTGGGTAAGGCAGACCAACGACATGGGATTACTACATCCCTGGCTTTAAATATTCTGTATTATACAGTTCCTCATTTTTCCATGATAACTGTTCCATCGCCCCTAAGCTCTCACAGTAAAGAAAGTCCTTTATGATATGTAGCCCCCATCAATAGTTATTATAATACATAGCTGTGACACTGTGTCATCTCAGTGCTGCTGGTTTCCCATTTCGGATTGCCAAAGATAACCATGCACACGTGTAGACAGCTCTAGAGAGTTATAATGAGCTTTCAAAGTGGGGATAACTCCCAGCCAAGGTACAATCCAAACCCACAATGTCCTCTCAGAGGTGAGGGCCTTGCAGGGCCCAGTGGCCATTCCAATGCTGTGAGGAGCACTGCGTCGTTCTTGACCCTAGAGTCTTGTCTTCTTTTCCTCATTCAAGTCACCAAGATGGTCACCTTCCCAAAGGCTCCCATCAGCATCCTCTGCCTTTGTGCACCAGCCTCCTGAATGAAGAGAGGAAGGAGGAAAAAGACCATGAGCAGAGCCAGTGCTCCATGTTCCACCATCTGCAAAAAATGAGGGCTTGAAAGTACTGACTCAAGTCGGAGGGTGCCAACTCACCAAAGCCTGCACCGCACCCTCTCTTTTTGGCATACCTGAAGCAAACACTGAGGAGCCTTCAAAATGAGTGCTGTGCAARTCATTAGGACCTAAAAAATGGCTTGCAGCACTCTGCCAAAGGTACTGCAGCAAGAGCTTGGGGAAGGCTGGAGTCAGCAGAATGTTTTTGGAGAAGACGTGCAGTAGGATCTCAGATATTTGGGCATTTCACASACTGAGGCTTCTGAGGGAGTATGGCAAGGATTGGGTGGATGGACAGGCAAGCAGCAGCCAAAGCCACTCATTTTCTCCTGCACATTCATCCGCCACAGACACAGCTTTGCAAAAAAAAATCATGTGGCAGGTGTTCAATGGTGCTGCTAATTAATTGCCCCAAATACATCTTAGTTTGCACAATGTGCTCAGTAKTAGCTTTCTTGATAGGGTCTTGCTCAGGAAAGGAAGACTGAGAAAAGCAGAGCAGGAGCTCTACCCAAAGGATAAATAATTCTCTTTAAGAGGMGAAATATACAGAAAAATCCAGTGAAGGAATAGTTTAATCAGCTTCAAACTCCCTGAGCTAAGTGGGGACACACTTTAATGAGGAACAGGTCATGCAAAAACACAGATTCCTATCCAAAGCCATCTAGGATTTTCCTAGGAACTGGAAGAAAATCTTGGAGAGCATTCTACAAAAGGAATTACAAATCTACAAAGCCCTATTTTGTTCATTAGTGCAGTAGTTAATTAGGGAATTATTTTTAAGAATCCCAAAGAGTGTCAACAGGATATCGACATACCAAAATCAGTCAATTTGAATTTTCACACCACACATGTTCACATGTGGAGAGGAGGACAATATACACCACCACACCCAGGAGAAAAACAAATGGACAAATCTCTCCTTGGAATCTTCTGGGCAGAGACGATACGTAGACCAAGACTTACCAAGTGGAAAATCACTTATAAAAATGGCAGACACTTGTATTTCTTGGATATTTCTTGGGTATATTTCTTGGATATGAGTGGTCTGCAAGAGCAAAGACACCTGTTATATTTTTTTATTGCATAGCTAATGAATTTGGTAAATGATTATGAAGAGTCAAAGGCAGTACTCATAGACCATCATCCTGGCCACACAGCAAGGTTTTATAGTCCTTCCCATCGAAAATCCAAGCCCTCACTCAGCCTCCACTCACATTCAGAGCTCATATCTCATTGGTCTCATGGATATTCCATAGGGTAGGAGGTCAGGGGCTGCCAATGCCCAGTGAAAAGCAGCAACACCAACAATGTGGGGGTTCCTGAACCCCTTTCATAGCTGCATGTTTTTCCTTTGTGGTTTGTAGGCAAAGAAGGTTCCTTCTCTGTGATTCCCAACTATGAAATGATTGGCAGATCTCTGACAAATCRAGCTTCTCCCTTAAAAATCCTCCCCTTTTTAGTTATCCAAAAGTCAGATCATTATTTTCCATAATGGATAATGGCTGCTTGCCTGAGGAGTAACTTGTGATCTCCTGGGCTTGCCATGTAACTATTAAGTAATTGGTGGTTTAGGGATACTATGAAGTCTTGTGTTTTTTCCTGGGGTACATCAGACAAGRCAAGAGAAATTATTCTAAGGGTGAGTGTATTAATCACTGAAAGAGGAGATTTTAAGAGCCACTGACAAATACCAGCCTGTAAAGAGAAGAGCTGAACCTGCCTTCAGACACCTCGAGGAGCGTAGGATTCACTGCCCTCACCCTTGGAATTCCTTCTCATGTTATTTACTGCATTTTGCATTTTTTTCAGGAAAATATTATATTTCCTTCCACTCTGCTCTTTACTATCCCAGTACCACCTCCATCTGGAGGTGGTCAGACAGCTTTAAGTAGWGCTGGTGATGCCTAAAACAWGGCTCACCTGAAACWGARGCCAGACAAAGTTAAGWGAAYARAAGTAGACAAATTTAATGSTACATTAAGGGCAGACAAAAGCCTCTCCTGAGGTGACACCCAAAATGGACACAGAGTCACGAGATTTTCACCTTTTATTAGTTCWGTCTTAGGAACATATTTGGCCCAAATTCTCCAATGATACCTTCAGGTGATTATGTCAACCACACCAAGCTTGTTCACCCCAATTCACTGTTGTTTCCATATTTTGGAGCTCKGAGGCAGCRAAGTGTCCTTGGATTTCAGGCTCAGARAGGAATTGYTTTGTCTAAAGGTGGGAGAACTGTAGTTTTAGTRCCRYACACTAGAGAARTACRAGAATASAGATACATGAAAATATAGAAGCGAAAAAATCCTAAAACATCACTGGGAAGACCACAACCAGTATCTCCCCATTCAGTGGCCTCAGCCAGCAGAAAGCCAAGGGCAAGCAGCAAAGGCAGCTGCCTTCACAGATACCCAGCTCTGCAACCTGGGGGGCTCACAGCACCTCCACCCAGCCAGAAACGCTCCTGAGCCACCCAGCACCTCGTCTACAGGGACAGCTTTGCTGCGGTCTCTCGCCACCTCGCCATACATAAATCAAACATAATTAAAGACACAATCAAACGGATTCCTGAAAACAAGCCCCGACTGTAAAGCTTGGTTACAACCCCTAACACACCTGCTAGCGCAGCTATCGCCCGGCTGTGMGCTATCAAAGGTGCAATAACACGGCCGTATCCTGCGAAAGCTCCAGGGGAAAGCCTGAACAGAAAAGCCTTCATAGTCTTAAGGCAAGGAAAATATTATTGCACTTCCACAAAGCAGCTTCCCTTCCTCCAGAACAACCACCTCAGGACTTTCATCTCAGCGAGCTCTTGGCATTTATTATTTTAGAGCTTTTTCGCGTCGAGAAATGATTGCTTTCTTTCTTGCTCCTAGATCACTCTTTATTGTTACTTAAATAAATAAAATTGGTGGAGAAAATAGCAAATGCTTAGCAAAAGTGTGTTTCATCAAACTGTCTGATCCTGGGGATCCCAGGTATTTATTTGACATGGAAAACCTGCTCAGCTGGATTTATATACATATTATACACACATATATAAATGCACACTTACACATATACATCTCATAGGTGTGTGCACATTCATGTGATGGCTAATATCAAGTCTCTCTCTCTTTGCTGCTGAACGTGATCATGTTTCTTGAGTACAGACCTGAAGTCTGTCTCTTTCATAGGTAACAAAGAGGGAAAGTCCCAGAGACTTCCATTGATTTCATTTCCCTTGAGAAATTTAAGTTTTGTCTGCAAGAGTGGCAAGCACTTCACTGGGAAAGGAAAGGAAATGAGATCATGTTCCCATCTGCCTCACTCTCKGCTTCTCCAGCAAAACTTCTCTGACAAACTCTGGGAAGATTTATATGGATTGCAAATGCTGAAAAAAAAATAATGAGCCTAGGTTTTGCAGGAACTTAGAATAATATCACACACGTCCCTGGATATAACATCAATTCTGGAGCATCCCTTAGTGCCARGTGACTCCCTGATGCCTTTCAAACCCAAGGGCTGCGGTTTCATGGAGCAGATGAATATTTGCTTTTTATTTACCCTTTGATCAAGACCAGCTCTAGCAGCAGCAGCAGGCTGTGGGTTCTGACAGCTTCCCTTTTGGATCCGACCCATTTTGGGTACTGGTTTCTGCAATAACTATCCACGCACGCTCTAAGGCATGTTTTTGTTCCTCATCTATCTATTCACTCAACAAATTAGCACAGTCTAGTCTTATGCAAATCAGAGGTTCGATTTCCTTGTGTACGTTGAAACTCTTCCTCTGCCTTTACCAGCCAATGCACAGCTCCTGTTATTTCCCTGCTCAGATGGGTTTTCATGGCTCGCTGCAGGCTGTGGAACTTAATTCATGGGAACACAATCCAAGTAAGCTAAGCATGTGTTTTACCACATACAGAGAGGAAAACACGGGGACAACAAAGAGACAAGGGACGGGGGGAAAAAAAGAAAGGGTCAGATTCACTTGCTTTCAGATGACAGAAAGCAAAACATAAATAAAGAGTAAAAAATTTGATAGTCGGAGAGGAGAGAGTACAACTAAATACCCACAATCAAATGCAAATGGAAAATGGCATCTCCACACTCAATGCCTTTAAAGAGAAATGGATGGTACTTTTCCCTTGAGAAAGCAGAGTAGGGGGAAACAACATGTGATTTCCTTTCAGTAGCACCTAGAGACCATAGGATCACAGAGGYTGGAAAAGACCTTTARAATCATCGAGTCCMACCACTGCCAATCCCACAAAACCATGTCCCTTCCCTAAGTGTCACACCTACAAGTACCACAAAGCCCATGGCTCAATTGTCCAGACAAAAAATAGAAACCTGTTTATGGTGCTCACAGAAGGCCTAGAGAGTGTAGAAATGAGAAAAAAAAACATGAGGGAAACATTTATAAAGGTATAAAAGAGATTACAAGGAGACAATACCACAGCAGGCTATGGATTAGATACTACAGCCCCTAAACTCCATGTCCAAACTCTGACCASTGGACAATAAAACCTGCTGCCAGCTGCTGTTTTCACTTGATTTCAGTCAAGGTAAGCTGGGGCCTGACTTCCACAAAACTCTAATTGTGTCAAGGGAATTGTAACGTGCCCTTTGCCAGCACTGTTAAAACAYCCTAACAGATGTTATTCTGATGACAGACGTCAAAATAAGTAGAKAGATTAACTGACAGATAGACAGAAAGAGATTGAAATGAGGAAAATACATACAGGGAGAGAGTGAGAGAGATGGATAGATAGATGAGCAGGAAGAGCTGGGAATATAAAAGATTATATAGATAGATAGACAGATCTTGGCATAAAGCACTCACATCAAGGTGCAGTTGGCAGCCCTGATTTAATGCATCATTTGCTCAAAATGCTCATCTCCCTCCCTCTGAGTAAAACGAAGTTGTTTATGATGTGTTACGGAACAAATCTGTGTGTGGGCTCCCTCGGGGTCATAGGATTGCATGAGGTGAAGGGCCTGATGTTCCAAGTTCCCAGCACCCTCTCTCCCCTCTGAAATGCAGGAAGAAGGGGTGATGCTCAGCATCAGCATCCAAAATGCCAAATGCCCYGAGAGCCCTGGCCAGTGCTGGAACGAGCGCCAGGACGTGGGGAGGAAGGAAAGAGGGTGGATCATGRAGTACCAGCATCATCTCATAACCTGCCTCAAGATGTATTCAAATTATAAATAAGTAGTWAGATTCCTTCTGTCAACACATTTCAATTTAGGACTTCTGGTTTGGCAAACAGTTTCACAAGAAAGCTTCTTACAATACCCAGGATGGTGTGAACACAGAAGACTCATGGCCACTCTTCTGCATCACAGAGCACCTTTTCCAATTTCACCTGAAAAATACTTCTTGTAATTTGTTTAAACTTTGAGGCTCTCAGGAGGCTCTCTAGCCTTGATTTTCATTTAAAGCRACTATACCTTGTTTTTGTGCTCCATTAAACCCCAGCATAAAGTCCTTTTTGCCAATCCAAGACCGTAGCCTAACACAATGTTTTAACAAAGACAGGTTTATGCAAAGCTTGGAGCTGGGGAAAAGAAACAATGCAAATAAAGGACTGTAATTCTCCTATTAAATAACCTTGGTTTCTTCTCCCTGACTCCTCTGCTCTTTGTCCCTGTCTGCTGGCTCACCTTTGCTTTGTTTTAAGGTTGGTGTAAAATTTACCTTGATTTCAATAAGAACAGAAATTTTTGCAGCCTCAATGAAAGCTTGACCAGGGCTGAACTAACATTAGTTCTTCACCCAGAGGGTGGCTGGGCACTGGAACAGGCTCCCCASRKCAGTGCTCAYGGCCCCAAGGCTGCCAGRGTGTTTAGAAAATGTCCCCAGGCACCTGGTGGGATTCTTGGGGCTGTCCTGTGCAGAGCCAGGAGTTGGATTTGATGACCCTCGTGCGTCTCTTCCAGCTCAGGACATTCTATGGTTTTGCAAAAAAACCATTCTAGTTTAGGAATGAAGATTTTATTTTGCCCTCTTTGTATCCATGAGCCAGACCCATTCTCAGTCACCCACAGCAGAAATTCAATCTTTGCACTTAGGACAGCAAGGTTGGGGGAAGCTTTCATCTCTCAGGAAAGGCCCCACCTCTAAAGCTGCTCACGAAAAGAGCCATCCTGAGCCCTGCAAAAGCGTGCTGGAAACATACCCAGACCAGACGGCCTTTTGTGGTATTTCAGCACATCCTGCTTCTTGTCCTACCTTGGAGGAGTGAAAATGAAAATATGAATATACTTTCCAAAACCTCAACATAGTTTTGGTGCAAGGGTGGGGARGGCAAGGCTGTGGTTTTGTTTGCATTGCACAAGTTCAGTTGTTGTTTTGTTTTTTTTTTTTCTTTATTTTTGCACCAGTACCTGATTACCCTTTGTGAAATGTCCTAGACCAGGCAAAATTGTGGTTTGGAGCAAGTCATTTACCCATAGAAAAAAGTCATAGTTTCTTAGCCAAAATTACCTGTGGCTGCATTCTTGACCACTTAACATGGATCGACAACCCCTAAAAGTGATGCAGAATCACCGACTGTGGTTTGAGGAGGAAACACTTCAAGAATTTCAGTTTTACTCCTTGGAAAAAATGACATGCCTGATACCTCCAACGGGGTCACATAAAATCCTGCATTCATTTTATGGTAATAGCTTTTTCCCTCAGCACTCTGTGGCAATTCTTAATTAACAAATGCTCAGACCTGAAGAAAGACATGAAAGATTGGAGATATTTGAGGTGTATCACCAAAGCTATTTTCAAAGAGGTCACCAGTGGTGATTCACTTCAGAGAATTACTGCATTTTCCAGCAGTGAGGCCAAGCATAATAAGAGCAGAGAAAAAAAAATTACAAGAGGCAAAGCAAAGCAAAACGGGAAGTTTGAAGGTTTTCATTTGGTTTTAATGAAACAAATAACAACAAAAAAAATTGTTTGAGTCAGCTCCAAACATTTTCTTCATCTGAAAATGAAATGTTGAGTATCATTTGGAAGTCATTTAAAAGTTCTTTCTTATCTCTTTCTTTTAATATAAATTAGGTCAATCCTTCCAGGAAAATGTCATTTGGAAATGAAAAATGCAAAAAGCTTCAAATAGTTATTTTTCATAAAGGAAGCATTTTACCCTTAAAATACCCATGTGCCATGACTTTTAAACACTTCCCTTATTTATTTTGGTGACAAATTTCTTCAGCAAATTCAAGCAGTGTTTCATCCCTGGTAAAAGTATACTATTTATTAAAATGCATATAKTGCCCTCCACACCATAGATTACAAAGTGCTAATTGCTTGTCACCAAAAGCTGAATTCAGTAAGTGAGCATGAAACAAGACAGTGTTCCCAATCATCTGGTAAAAATACCCTGTACCAAACCASACCACAGCCAGAGTGTGTTTTGTGGCCATTATCCTTGGGAAGGGACTCACAGACAAAAATTCAGGCAGGAATTCAWGTTCACCTCTGAGCTTGCACAGGTCTGCYRTAACATCTGCACACTGAAAAGCTGMTCAAGTGTCGAGAGAAGGCTCCAGCCCATGCCTTTCACATTTTCTCTGGTGGTTCTCATAGCAAAAAGGGCCAGGGGATGTCACRAAGGTGATTAGAGGGATGAAACACCTCTCCTATGAGGAAATATTTAGAGAACTGAATTTTTTCAGGCTGGAGAACAGAAGGCTCCAGGGTGACCTTATTAGAGCCTTTTGATACCTGAAGGGKSTACAAGAGCTGGAGAGGAGCTGTTTACAAGGGCACAGAGTGACAGGACAAGGGGGAATGGCTTTAAACTGACAGAGGGCAGGTTTAGATATTAGG
This sequence comes from Malurus melanocephalus, assembly GCF_030028575.1. NCBI lineage: Eukaryota > Metazoa > Chordata > Aves > Passeriformes > Maluridae > Malurus > Malurus melanocephalus. The sequence goes on along the minus strand of NW_026623518.1, from coordinate 858,627 downwards.
AGGAAGAAATTCTTCCCTGTGAGGGTGGTGAGGCCCTGGCAAGGGCTGCTCAGAGATGTTGGAGTGTCCAAGGCCAGGTGGGACAGGGCTTGAAACAACCAGGGATAGTGGAAAGTGTCCCTGCCCATGGCAGGGAGACTGAAACTAGATGATCTTAAGGGCCCTTCCAGCCCAAACCAATCTATGAAAGTTTGGAAATGTAACAAAAAAATCATTAATCCAAGGGCCATTTGGACATTTCTCCTAATAGAAACATCTCCTTAGCCTTGTATCTGGGTATTTGCCTACCTAAAAAAGGCGGTGATGGGTACAGGAAATATTGGAATGTTAAGGGGTTTTATCTTTCTCTTGAAATCTTAGAGTCAGATCATGTCCATATCACTTTTAAATTTATGCCATTATAAAAAAAGGGTTGTTGTTTTTGGGTTTTTTTTTTAATACAAAGTGCTGTTACTCTGAATGTTCTGCACAGGGTAAGGTTTATTCTTCCTAAAGGCTTTGGAGTGCTTTTGGCTGAATGGCCACGTGTGTGTCATGTTGGATGCTGGATACTGTGCCCCCAGGGTAAGGGGCACAACCCACGTATTTATGCATGTGCTAAAGCGCAGTAACCCTGACCACCCTATCAGCCTATCTCRCTATCAGCACCTCCATCTGCCCGTATATTTTATCTCATCCTTCTCTATTTATTTATATTGCCATGATATCTGAGATGCTGCCTACACTCAGCTGCCAGCATCTCCAGCTCGTGTGTGCTGCACGGGAGGGGAAGGCACGAGGAGCGGGTGCAAGGCTCAGCCTGGCCAGACATGGTTGTATAAC
>NW_026623518.1:856537-857669 GCF_030028575.1 Malurus melanocephalus | reverse complement strand
AAGGTATTCAGCTCACTTCCAAACAAGCTCAAATTCACCCAAGTCATGTCAGAGTTGGTTGGGTTGTTTTTTATTTTTTTTTCTATCTGATATTTGTTTTTCAAGCATTCGTTTCCCAGCCGTGTTGTTTTCTCGTCTCTGAGTGTTAAATACAGGGAGGCAACCTCTAATTGTGGTTTTCCTGAGGGTGCTGAAACACATAAAATGCACACGGGCTCGAGGTCAGTGTCCTGGAAGTGTCAGCTTTCTCCCTYGGAGGAAGCCGGTGCAAGTGGTACCTCGTGAATCACTCTCCCAAGGCTGTATACCTGAGATTCTCAAATTCTGCCTGAAGGAGGGGAGAAAACGTGGCTCAAATGCTATTTATCACCCCTGTCTTTCAACAGCACAAGCAGAGTCATCCAACATCTGCAGCACCGCTGAAAGGCTCCCGTCCATGTTTGCAAGGAAGGTCATGCAGAGGTAACTGAGCACTGCTGCACTTAACCATTTCTCTTGACCTGATGGGTTGTTCCCCTTTTAAATCCAACTTTGGGCACAGCCTGCCTGTGCTCCCAAGGGATTCATTCTTATTTGCTTGTCTTTTTTAAAATGGGAAATAAAAGGCAAGGTGTGAAAAGTTTTGCGGGGTCTTTTCTGGAATTCTCTTGTCAGGAACCCCCATTTCCAGTCTGGCAAGACCACTGTGAGSAAAAATCAGAAATGTCAGGACTGTTTTTATTCCAGAACGTTGATTCACAGTGTATCTTGCTTGTAAGCCCCAGATGGCCTCACAAATGTCAGTGAGTTATGCCCCATGTCGAGTAGGTGGAGCTATTATTAGTAGTAGAACAAACATAACCAAGATATTAGATTGGGATTTACACCCCTGCGCTCCTGGATTATAGGGGAGCAGCTGAAGGACTTGTGAAAATACACAGCTTTGGCTCATGTAGGCTGACTTCTCTTTCCCCACCACTACCTGAYGTCTTGGAAGAATTTGCATCACAATGTTTTAGCAACCTTCCAAAAGTCTGCCCTAAAGAAGTAAAACAATGCACAGTCCATGAACCTACAAAGAAACTTACCCTTCAGGATAATATTTCTGAAACTCTTTAGGACTGATTCCCTGTATTAAAAGGAACTTACTGCT
>NW_026623518.1:843425-856107 GCF_030028575.1 Malurus melanocephalus | reverse complement strand
TGTTCTCTACATATTCGTGCTCTTCTGGCAAGATGGCCTCAGAAATCTTCATGCCAAAAATCCAGTGTGGAGTGGTACAATTATTTCACAGGTAAATTGATAACAATGTCATTTAAAGCCTTTAGATTTAGATTTAGATGCCCAACTAAGAAGTCCAGCTCCTCACTCTGCACATGCTCTTTTTACATGGCACCATTGTTGTTGTTGATGGTTCTGCCTGTACAGAAATGTGTGATTTCCTTCATGGGTACGTTCAATATGTCAGTCATGGATAAAATAAAGCTTTTCTTACACTGGATATCTCTATAGGGTGTCTGAAAAGAGCAGTAAAATGTCAMAATCCCTGTTAATGATGGGATTTCTGAAGTCAGGCCGTGTTGGCCTAGCTTGATTATTGATCACAAAGAGCAGATTAAGTGCAAGAATGGTCTGGGGGTGGTAAAAAATTTCCCTTTCCTACAAGTGCCACTCCTGTTGGAGGGATTCCATATGGAAACYGAATATAAAAAATTAAGGAGGGTTAACATTAATTTTTCATTTTGTCCTGAAATATTTTTTAATGCATTAGAGCTCAAAACAAAATACTTTGTTCAACTTGACCCTAAAATTTTCACATTAATTTGCCTTATTAATATAATCTTTTGGTTGGTTGGTTGGTTGGTTGGTTGGTTGGTTGGTTGGTTGGTTGTTTTTAAAAGTAAGTCATTTTTTTATGCAGAATGCTTTTACAAAATAAAATATCCAATCTTTTCTCTTTTTAAGCATGAAAGCAAATATATTTCCAAAAGATAAACATTTTAAAAATGTAGAAATTATATATTTGGAGATTATTTTTCCCACAGCTTTTTTTCTGACACCTTCAAGCTCATTTTTGAAATTAGTCTCCATCCCTTTCATGCATTATTTTTTTAGCAAAACTAACTTGAAAACAAAACACAGCTTCAGGGGGACTACAAACCCATTCAATTCACCAGGAACTTAGCTCCTGTGAGAAGAACCCAATGCAGTGCCATTAACCTAATACTGTCTTTAGAAGCCAGAATTATTTTTCATGTTATTTGTCTCTAATTTTTTTTTTTAGATTGGCAACTGACACAACCACCAAYTTTTGCACAGCCATGCTTTGTGTGTTGGCATGGTTGCAGATGTAGATCTGTCAGGATTTGAATCTCAGAAAACCATATTTCCCAGACAGAGCATCACCCTGCTCCTGCCATGGCAAAGTAGTGCAAAAGCAGGTTTATTGTAAAGGGRGTTTTGGCATTTCTGAGGTCGCTGATTGGAGCTGGATGGGTTTCTAATATTATGGCAGCCACTTTTTTCTTYTAGCTTTGAAGCTTTTAACCTCTCACTCAGAAGTGCATTGTTATTCTTGCATAATGAAGGAGATACAATGCTTTGCATCTCAAATGCTTTCACAATGTTTGATGACATGAGGCTAATTAGCTCCATTTTTCAGATGTGCAAAAAGATGAGAACCTAATAATTCACAGAAATTGGCATTGGAGCCTAAAGCTCTCTGCCACAATCCCAGACAGTCAAAGCTCATGTGGGCAGGGAAAAATAAATATAATTATTTAAGGGCCACTTCATAGATTTKTGTCCATGTGACCATAATTTGCCAACAGGTTAAATGCACAAGTTAAAATAGGCCTCAGTAGTCCTGACTTGATTTYAGAGCTTTAACAATGCTTTACCAGTGAAATAACACCCCCTTAAGACATGTGAAGCATTAATTCTATGTAGCTGAGAATCAAAGTATTTATGTGTTTGTTTATTTACCTATACTATGGCATTTCAAGCTCCTTTAACATCATTGCTGTGTCTGGGTGCCCTCCAAATACATGCTCAGATGTTAGATAAGATAAATATTAAAATAGTTTGTGTCTATAATTATTGCTGCTTTTGCCAGGAGCCCTTTTGATACCAAAAAGARAACCTGCTTAATGCAAATTAGTTGATCATAATAAACATAAAGAAGAATAACTTCAGCAAGCACAGTTCTCAAAAGCTTTGGGCCTCAGAGACTTTACTGGGATGCCATTTTGGGTGGAAGTTTTTAGGAGAGGAGCAATAGGAATCTATCTGCTGCATTCCTTGGAAAATCCCTTGCAGTCAAACGGTGCATGGCCACTTCCAAACTAACCAGAAAATCTTTTGTGCAAAGGTCAAAGGCCAGCAAAGTCATCCTTGCTTTGCTGGGACTTATCTCTYTCATTTCCAGATTGTGGCAAAGCCATGGGCCTTTCCAAGATGTGGATGGCATCCTGAAAAGGCTGCCTAAAACATGCATAAGATTTAAACTTTAGCAGTGTTTTTTTCTCTCTACTTGCTGTTGAGAAGCTCCAGACACCTACTGGTAAATAAACCTTGTATTTGTAGCCTGTGAAAACCTTAAGGCTGGGAATAAATTATGTTTGATTAGATAAAACTGAAAAGGTCATGTCTCCAGCTGGATATTTACCCTGGTCCAAGGACCTAATCTAAGCCTGAGGTGGTAGAGAACTGTGAAAAATAGTCCAGGAACACAGCAAGAACAGTCAGAAATTTATTATAAGAGACCTAAAGAGGAAACCTTGGCTGTTTTCAACATTCCCATTGAGTCATTGCCAGCTCCCATGAGCACCAATGCAGGTTTTGGGGATCAGAAGATTATAAATACAAGCTTTTCCTCAAAACCAGGAATGTTGTTACTGGAAACTCAGTGCACAGATGGTTTGAACACAAATGTTACTTCTATTTCACCAATGGGTATAATTCAGAYGTAACCTTCTGGATTAATTCCAGCCTTAATCTCACAGCTCTGACACCACCAAWATCAATTACACTGATACAATTGTGGACAGAGATAGGCTTCTCCTGACTACCTAAAATTTTAAAGGATGAACTGAAATCTTGACTTCTGTCCAGAAGTCAAGATATACCTTTCCTAAGGTATAAAGGAGGAAAAAAACCACTGGGATATACTGCTACCAAAATAAATAAATAAATAAAAAGTAATGACAGAGAAGGATTGGACAACTCTTTTCCATCTGTTTTTTCATTGCCTGAGGCACATGTGCTGTGAACATTTGGAAGGAAGTCTGCCACCTTCATAACCACCTCTCACTGAACGTCAGATGAGTGTGGTCAAGATTACATCCCAGGCTTGAATCTCCTCCTGGCAGTTTCTTTTTGAAAAACCTCACACTCCAGGGCAGGCAATGGCATCTATTGATCACCTCTGACAGGTTGTCTATTCCTTTGAGAACCAAGAATGTGTGGCAGCCCAGGAAATCCAGCCCTCACCCAGGGCTCAGCCAAAGCTGACAAAAGAGGCAGGAGGCTTTCCACCAACACCCCAATGCAGAGGAGAGAGGTTTTTAAGAAGAKACTTTTTCCATATGGCCAGGATTTGAGTTAACTGATATTTCTGAATCAACTGCTGAATCAACTGAATCCTATCCTGCTGCACTTAATGCTTCAAGGTGCATGGCTGAGCACAAGTAGCAAATCCAGCAGAGACTAGGGGCCTTAAGGATGAATTATACAAGACAGGGGAATGGACTCTGAAATTAAGAAGCAGACACTTGAGTGCAGGATCTTTTGAAATGAGATCAGGAATTTTTATAGACAGGAAAAATCCTCTTTGGTGTAGCAGAAGAGGTGCAGAATCCCATACTGCAGGTAATGGGAACACAAATATCTCTTTACCTGTAAACTGTGCAGAGGGCACATCCMCCATCTGGGTAATGTAATCCACCCATGTTCCTAAACCATAGTCCAAACTAAAAAATTGTCAAAGATTATGTTTAAAATATATTACATAACTATCTAAAATCACCTGGAAATCTTTCTGACTATCCTGCATCAGTAGGAACATGTTTATATGGATCGATCTTGGCCAAAGCATTTATCAAAATCAATAAACTTCTATAGGCGTGATAAATGTTTTCCCTTCCATGTCCCTGGATTGCCAGTGACTACAGACTTCCACTGCCTTAACGGAAAAATTGCTCATCTTCCTAATCCAGGAGATTTGTGGTGGAGAAGAGAGAAAATTTGGTTATCCAAYAGCCTGAAGGGAGAAGTTAGTCAAAGGAACTCAGAAGTTTCTGAGGGTGAACAGACAATAAGAACCTGGGAATTGGTTTAAGCAACGCTGGGATGAAGACCTGGTGGTCAAAGTTTGAAGACAGATTTGGAGAGCTATTCACTCTACATGGACAGTAAAAATGCATGATGTCATGTCAGAGAAGTGGATCAAACAGCCCAGACTGAATCGAAAGAAAATTCAGGGAAAACATGGATTTCCTCATCTCTCCAAACATCATAAATCTTGGTCTGAGCTGCTTATTCACTCTGTGATGATCCACTGTACTCCAGTAAAGCAAGCACTCAAATGCTTGACAATCCTGAGGYCTTTGAGAATGCAGGAGGCTTGAAAATCTTGTTTCCTCCTAATTCTCTTCTTTCTCAATTTTTAAAAGAAACMAAAGAAATCTTCCAGGGACCAACTCCTTCCATTCAGACAGGTCAGGAACAGTTTGGGCAGATTTCCTATGCACCATAGGCAAGTGAAATCTGAGACCTGCTGCTAAAGCCAGAGCCCACAGAAGACCTGGGTGTTGTCCACTCCAAGGGAAGAGCTGAGAGACAGAGCACTGAAACAGCARCTCAGAGCAGAGATGCTGAATTTGCTGCTCAAGGTTTGTGTGATAAAAGTTCCAGTCAATATCCCAATGAAGTGATAAGAACAGACATCCTCACCAGAGCCTGCATGCTGGTTTTACATCTCTTGATGCAAAAGAAAACTCTGTAGAACAAAAAAAAAAAGAAAAAAAAAAAGAAAAACCATTCCTATATGACATCCATGCAGTACCTGTGCACAGACAACAGAGACAAATATCATCAAATCCATAGGCTTTCACCTTCCTCTCCCATGACCCCTTTGGGAAAGGTCCCTGAAATACAAATAAGGTTAGAAGGAGCAGATGGAAGCATAACTCTTTTTGGATGTCCAGGATTTTATAGAAAAGCCACCCTACGGAAATTAATAGACAAGAATATCCCTGTTACGTCCATGCATGCAGTGCACAGAATGAAAATCCTTATGGAAAGGTTATCAGTGTCTGACAAACTTAATCGGGTTTTCATAAAGGAAAACATCCTGCCTGCTATTAATGGAAAGACCCTGGGTGACTGTTCAGAAATCCATCATATGTTCAGTCCCTCCTTCCTCATTTTTGGCTTTCCCATGGGTCTTGTTCAGTTCCTACTCGAGGATCCACCTTTCTCTGGGCTCAGCATAATTTTATATTCCCCTCCACTTCCTGTCCAATACTGATACTTTTTTAAAAAGTCTATTATGGAGCAGCTGCAATCAAGAATAACAGTTCAAGACCTGTGTCTATTCATTACTGTTTCCTCAGAGTCCCTAAATATAGTTTAAAATTTATCACAGATTCTATAAATCTGCTCCAGTGCGACGCAGCAGGAAGTAAATTCATCAGCCATCATTTGTGCATGTGTGGAGAAGAGGGATGACCTTCTGCAACTGGCTGGAGGTTTTGTAAGGGAGGCAACTTCACCTTTTGCAGAGAAGGATCCTCTGTCCTCCCTGGCCACAGGCAGTCTTGGAGTGTGTCAAAAACAAATCATCAACACCCCCCTGCCTTCACAGCAGTCCATTCTGCTTTCTTCTGACTTCCTAATTTTTCACAATGGTTCCAGCTGAGAGAAGAAGCTCTTCTATGACTGGTGAATATCAGGGAAGAGCGTAATTTAAAGCAGAACTGGAGCTGAAGGATTGTATTCTGACTTGGAATAAAGAAATCCAGATCTGCAGGCAGCAGATCATCAGCAGTGGGACCACCCTGAGTTATGAGTGATTTGTGGCTTAGAAAGAAAGGAGTTATCCAGCCAAGAAATGTAAGAAGGTTAATGTGATTCTAACATAAAAACAGTGAAATAAACAGTAGCACTGCAATATTGTAATGCAATATTAACTGGGAATTAAAATGGTCATGGGCTAAGTCTAAACACGCAGGAAGGTGGTTCACTAATTATCCACGTTAGCATGAGCACCAGAATGTGAGGCTTGCAAGCAAACTTTCCCTGAGTGTTTCAGTCACTKCTGTCTTCCCAGAGGACAGGTTTTCATTAATTATTTCAATGCCTCTGGAGYCGACAGTAACCCAGAGTGGAAATGTAAAAGGACAGGTTAAATAACCAGGTGTTTTGTACCTTAAGAGAAAAAAATGAGTTGAGCTTCAGGTCAAAGCCTTAATTTAAACTTATAACAAGGGAAATATACTTCTAAGATAGAGGGAACCAACATCCACCCGGGAGTCTGCRTAGCCTCAGGGGATTGTGTGAAACAGGTATAAATTTGCTGTAAATTTGTGTTGTGCCTTGGTTTCTGCAGAGCTGTAGCTCAGATATCCACACAGGCACACAGGGAACCAGCAAAGACAGACAGGTGACACAGGGGCCCTCCAGGTCTCTGGGTGTGGACACACTCATGCACAGGCACAACACACTTTTATTTCCTTTGTGACAAAGTATGGAGTCCATACCACCCATAAGCACCCTGTATGTGTGTTATTTCCACAGCAGAAAGCAACCAAAATGCTTTAAAAAAAAAAAAAAAAAAACAGTGTGAAGGTTAAAAAAACAGCCACCAAAATGTTAGGAAACACCAGACTGAATTATTCATCCTCCCTCCATCTATATTTTTCCTTCTACATACAACAATCACACTTTTTTTCCCTCTTTTGGCTCTTTCAGGGCACAGGGAAGACATTGCCCTTCCTCAACCATGGACCTGTATTTGGTTTACTCTTCACTCCTGCTTTCCTGCAGACTTGTTGAAGCTGCTGGTGCTCATCAGCCTGCATCCAAACTCTGCAAAAGTGATGAATTTATCTTCATATCTTCTCCCCAGATTTAGGGATGRGARGAAGTGGAAGAAATTAAGYRCTGGATTTGYASTTCAGGTTGAGWTAAACATTGTATTTTCAAAGAATTTGGTATTCTGAAGGATTAATATGAGCATGAGACTCTCTGGCTTTAGATATCACAGAGTTCTGCACCCACAAAGCAGAGTTCAGGGTGTGAAATTTGGCATCTTAATGATGATGACACATTTAGTACCTGTTTCCATGGGACAAAATGGGGTTGAATTTTCCACTGCCATATAGAACCTCTATGAAAAGAAATAGGGGTAAAATGAACATTTTTTTTAAGGCTTAGTTTATGGGTTTTCTTCAATATGATCTTCTTGAGGTTTGTTATCCCAAATGCCTCCTAAAAAACAAAACAAGGTTCCCTCTGGTCTCTTCATCACCCACTCTGATTCTTCCCCAGATTAAAACCCATCTTGAGTGAATCGAGAGTCTCAGTGACCAAAAATGAGTATGACAACATGTGGTCTATGACTCTGGAGACATTAAAAATACGAGTGATTCTGGAGGGGAAAACAACCCGTGATGAGGACTCAAAGACCATATTTTGGGGGGTAATTTCAGTGTAGTTTTATTCTGGCCCTGAGGCCTGAGTTCCCATGAGTGTAGTAGGAGGAGGTCCAAGGAAATCATCAACTACCACCTTGTAGAAAATCACTTCAAAAACATTGCTAAGCTGAACCTAAATGCAGGTCTAGATGCATCATAAGTCAGCACATGATAAAAATKATTCAAAAGCACATGATAAAAATTAAAGGTTGGTAGATTGTGTTAAATGCAACATTTCTATTTAGCCTTAAAGCACTGAGGCTGCTAATCTTGAAAACATCCCTTCGATATCACATCTGCACACATGTGCACCACTAAGGGAACAGTGGATCTAAAATACTGATATTAATATATATTAATATAACTAATATTTCCTAGAATATCTGAGTTGGAGGGGATCTGCAGGAATCTTCCAGACACATCAGCACAGCAGTTATTACTCACTCAAATTCCCAAAAGGAATTTTGCCTGCAAAAAGACCACAAGATTTGACCCCACTAATGACTTCCACGGTGTTTTTTGCACAATATAGATTACCAGAGTGGAGCCATGACTCAGAGGCTTTCCTGCTCCAACCTGCCCATCATCAGCTCTTCCCTGCAATTTCAGCAATGAAGAAAGGCAGAGTGGCCATTCACAAGGTGTTTGCCCAAGAACAACAACTCTCAGCCTTTTCTGTAAACCAGATTTTTACTCATTAAAGGGAAGGGAAGAAGGAATAAAAGCCCGCCCCAGCAAACAAATGAAACACAGCAAACACAAAACATAAGCAGAAACACACACACAAAAAAAAAAAATATAAGACATTAAAATCTTGGAATACTTGCTCAAGGAGAACAAAAATTTAGAAAATTAAAATTAATTGAGAAATTGGTAGTACACTAATGTTAATTTAGCATCTTATGCAGTAGTTGGGGGGATGTGATCTTAGGGAYTCTGTTCAAACTCCTCCTGACACTGAAATATAAGATAATTGATGTAAGGAGTCTCTAGACAAAATGTATATATTTCCTAGAGTCTATGCAGACAGAGTGTCTCCATTTGTGTCCTTTTCAGGATTCTCATTCTCTGGGCTGGCCCCAATCCTGCTTCATCTCACTCAATGCCCCTAAGACCTGTGAAACAACATTGAAAGAAAGTGCAAGAGTGTGTTTTCACTTTTTAARAAAAAAAAAAAAAAGAGGTAGACAGAGAAACTCAGGARCTGGTTCCACCTAAAGCAAATGGAAAAAAAAATCCCACAGTAATTGCCAACTGCAAAATTCTGCCATGCAAATCCTCCTAATTTTTGCCATTGTTGAGGTCCTGAAATCAATATTTTAGTCCAGCTGCAATCTAKTGATGAGCAAAAGGAGGGAAAGGTTGTAGCATTGCGAATTAAAAAATAATAATCTCTCAAGCTTAATATCAGCAAAGATGATTATTTCCTTTGATTTGTSAGGCTAATTGAAAATAGCTTTATAGTTCGCAGATGATTAATTAGGAGCCAACAAGATCTCCATTTGCATCTCGGTAATTCTTCACTGTTTTATTTCAACGTTTAGTCTTTATGCTTWAAATATTCATTGAGAAAGCAGAAAGGTGATTAACATAAGATTTGAAATGTGCACCATTTGTTCTGACTTTTTTTTTTTTTACACATTTTTGTCAACAGAGAAGAWAGGAAAGAATATACAACATTACAAAACGATTACTGCCTGTTCCGCTTCCATCTGCCAAATCCTCCTTTATGGTAGACATAGTTTAACTTATTTCATTTTGAAACAGGGGAAAAGAGCCCAAATAAAGGTCAATCCTCTGCCCTCTCCTCCCTCTTTCCCAAATCACCGACTGTTTGACTGCTGTATAATAATCCTGAGAGTTTTGAAATTTTTTTTCTTATGTGAAATACCCTCACTCGTGTCAACCATCCTGCAGCAGCAGATTCAACCATGCCACTGCTACCCCTCCCTCCAGAAATCACCCAAGAAGAAGTGGGTTCAAACAGATGTGACAGATATGATGACATTTTTCCATCCACCTGGCACTGAGTAGCAGGACTACATGAATTTCTGGGTGAAATATTTCACTTGGCTTTAGAAAAAGTAAAAATAATTCGCAGGTCAGGTCTATTGAGGGTTTTACATCTGGGGGTTGTGTTTTTGTTTGGGATTTTTTAAACATTTTCTCACAGCCCTGGCAACCTCTGTCTTATCAAACCACGCTTAAATCTCCAGCAAATGAAGTGGTTTGATAAGAAGTTTAACCCTTCATTTGGAAGGTGAATGTCCAAACCTTATGGTGTTATAAAGAAGCTGGATGAGTAAACCTTAGAAAACTAAAAGAAGGATGGACTCCTAAGGATTAAAGCACCAGAACTCAAATTATAAAAGCCAGACTCGGCTGTTATCAATAGTAATATTAATTAAAATTGCACTATTTCAAAGAGAGCTTTTGCTGGCTTTTGGGGCTGACTAATGGCCTATGAATTTTTGTGAATTTTTCTCTCTCATCAAACCCAGCCTTTTGTACAGGGTTCTGCCCATTCCTCCAAGGACAAGGRCAGATCTTGTCCATCCTGATTTCACATCAAAATCTCAGCTGTCATCTGTTTGCTCTGTCATTGAGTACCCCATGAGACAGAGCAGAACGKCCTTTTCCAGCTCCTGCCCAAAACTTTTCCTTTTTTTTCAAAAAGCAGCCAGGACCATAAGGACCCTGCTGTACCTTTGCACTTCTCCCAGCCCCACATTTTTCTCAGCACCACTTTGGCCATGATTTTCTGAGACCCAAAGGTACCCATCCCACACAGGAGCCCAAAATCCCTCAGGGGCCCCATCTGGGCTGTGATTTCAGGGACAGGGAGCACACACTGGACAGTGGGGTTACACTAACATGCAGTCCATTTATTTTTGAGGGATTTTTTCCTTTGTTCTGTGATTTATCTTTTTTTTTTTTAATCAAGCCACTGCAAACATTGCTTTGGCTGTCAGCATGAGCGCAGAGACACACATTCCCGTACCCGTGGTAACTATGTAATAAATACCATCCAAACAAATGTTAAAGAAAATTAATAGAGAAATATTCCTTTTCCCACCCCCAAGCACAAAACACTGTTAAGTCAACAGAATTTAATCTAGTTTATTCTCCAAAAAAAAAAAAAAAAAAAAAAAATATGAAAAAAAAAAAAAAAAAAAAAAAAAAAAAGCAGGTCTTATCACTAGCAGTAAATAAATTTGTACAACCATTCAGTCTGTATAATAGGATGAAATAAATCTACATCTTTCTTATTTTGGTGCGTTGAATTATACATACAAACAACAATTACAGGAACTTGTTCACAATGCGCATAGACCTGGAGAATGGCTATCTGAAACCCCCTTGTTGGCAATGTCCGCATGTTAACACTGATTGCCTGACACCATTGGTACTTCCTATGTAAAAGGCCCGTGGCCCAAAATGAATGATCTCCCTACAGGTTTTATTTATTCAGTTATTTAGTTAGTTAGTTAGTTAGTTAATGCATCATCAAAACCGTTCTAGCCAGCCCCCTCCCCCTCCCCGGAAACGAAAAAAAAAAACCGAAAAAAAAAACCAACCAAAAAAAAAAAAAATCCAAAATAAAAATAAAATAAAAGGAGAAGACATGACTGGCAGTTGGTCCATTTGTTCGTAAGACCGCGTTTCCTCTTGGTCTGCATTGTTTGTTTTTCTGGTTTTTAAATTGTCCTCCCATCTTCTTTTTTTTTTTTCTTTTCCTTTAAAAAAAAATTCTCTCGGAGTCCTTCATGCCTTTTTCTTTACAGCTCCTCAGATGCAATAAAGTCTTCCTCAAATGTACAGTATTTCTTACAATATAAGTTATATGCAATGTTCAGCGTTTTTTATTTTATTTTATTTTATTTTTTTCACAGCACTAGAGATCCTGTCCAATAGGGAATGCAAGTTCTGAATGGCTTATTCACAAATGGTATCCAGATTCAGTGGGTAAGAATACATAGACGCCATAGTGAGTTCCTTTAAAAAGTGGCAAACATCACTTTTTTAAAACTTTTTTTTTTACTTTTTTCTCTTTTTTTCTTTTTTTTTCCTTTTTTGTGCTTTTTGTAGTTTTTTTCTGCATTTTTAAATTTTTTTCTCGCTCTCTCTTACGCCTTCAAATAACTCTTTTTTTTTTTTTTTTTTTTTTTTTTTTTTATTCTTTTAAATTTTTTTTCCCCCTCCCATTCGATTTCGGGACGTCAGACCCATAACCACACGCCTGCAAAAATGCAAGTAGTATATAAAGTAAATCTCATTTTGAGACCGTAAGCATTCAGCAGGGGAGTCTCTTGCTAACCCATGGCAGTGACCATGCTGGAAGGGTGGTGAGGTCCGAAGGAGAGGCTGGATGGAGGATGCATCGGTGTCGGTGTGGTCAGCATGTGGCTGGAGTGACTGAAAGGTGAAATGTGGCTGATGGAGGACATGTGTCTGGAGAGGGCGGCGGGGTTAAAGGAGCTGCTCTTGGGAAAGTCTTCCAGRTTGTCATGGACCTTTTTGCACTTTTTGGATTTGCTAGACATTTTTCGGTTTCTGGTCTGAATTCCTTCTTTCTTCATGGTCAGGGGTCTGTTAATCTAAACAAAAATCAATTATTTTTTTTTGTGCTTCCATCCCTTCTCCCCAAATCACCATGGGATTCATGCACCCTGTGCCCCAGCCCAGCAGGACCAGCTGATCACAGACCTCCCTCCTCCCCTGTACACACCATGGCCACCCAACATCTCTATTCCAATCCCAAAATTCAGATCCCTCCAGGAAATCCCAAGTTCAGCTAAAATTTCTGAAGACAAGATAACAGAAAATTGCTGGCAGAGCCACACAGGAGCAAAACATACCCGAATAATTCACAGCAGCTGAAAAATTTCAACTATCTGCACATTAGGTAATTGCACTGTGTTTAGGTATGAAACCAATCATTACCTCCTGGAAATATTCCCCACAGACACATCTCACCCCAAGGCTTCCTGTCTGATCTAAAATCATTAGCAGCAACAACTGCTGAGATTTCAGTGCTGCAAGGAATCTCAAACTTTCACAGCTCCATTAGGGAGCTGGGCAACTCTTCAGAAAAGGGACAGTATTTGTCTTATTTTTTCTCTTTCCAAAGATTTTGCTCTGATCATCCTTTCTGGTTTACTCTTGCTGATCTGATTTTATTTCTAAAG
>NW_026623518.1:826104-843254 GCF_030028575.1 Malurus melanocephalus | reverse complement strand
GAAAATGGTATCTGTTGGACCTCCTGTAAGTAACTCTTATTACTCTCATTACTTGAGCCTGTCCTGTGCAGGGCCAGGAGTTGAACTTTGATTTTTCTAGGGGTCGCTTCCAATTCAGGATATTCCATTTTTTGTGATTCTATACTACACAGAGAGCCAGCATCACAACAAGCACTAGCACGGGTGACATGAAAACCCCACAAACCATACTTGGGAAGAGATTTATGCATCAAATGTCCCATAAACAACCTTAAAAATCTGGACTTGAGAATGTACATGGGTCTTGCTCTGGCTCCTCTGAAGGATTTCACCTACAGCAGAAGGCTGCAAATCACCCTAAGGGTGAACCATTTTTTGTAATAAATGTGAGCACATGATGGTGCTGAGGGACATTCTGCAAAAGGGAGAAAGGGGAGGAATAAAATGGATCCACTGCCCACCAGGATCTGCTGTGAAGGACAATGAAAAGATGTCCCTGCAATGTTCCTGAGCAGTTCTTCATCCATAAAACCTTAAATCAGCACAAGGAATAAAGCATTTYTTTCACCCAGATCACAGCAAAATTTGGCTTGTTGCTCCTCAGACCCCACTGGTCCCTCTTCACAGCATGGGAATCAATCCTGGATTTCCCTCCCCACGCAGACTGGGATAAAATATTATAAGCAAAGATGGAATWATGGGGAGAGGAAGGACCAGGCTCATCTCTGGTTTAGGCATTTCTAAAATTTGTCATCCCAGTCTGAATTTGTGAYCCTAGGCACTCTTTACCAGCAGTGATATCAGCCTTCACCTCACCTAAAAATGGGTGAAAAAAAGGCTGATCTGGATAAAGTGAGCTGGAGGGTGCAGCCCTATTTGCCACCAGCTGAAGGTTCAAAGGAAGAATCTGTCAATGAGCAGCCCAACAACAGCCCTGGGGCAGCAACAAGGAAAATTTCAAATGTCATGGGCTCCAAACAAAACACAAAACACAGTCTCCCTGGCTTTTCACAGAAGGAATGAAGATGCACCACACAAGGATGGCCCTTTGCTCCAGATCAGCAATAAATTACTTTCTATTAAAATACAAATTCCCATCCTGAAGATGGGAATTMTTTGCCTGGCCTGTTTTTAGGTAGCCAGCAGGGATGTGCTGCCCAGGTTCAAAGCCAGGAAGAAGCCCCGAGTGAGCCCCACCAGGCAGCAAAGCAAGAGGAGAGCAGGAAGCATCAATCCCTGACAAATCCAGCCCAGATTTGGGGGGACACTCACAGCCTCAGCCTCCTCAGCTTCTAACATGGATTTGTATCACAACACAAAGGCTCAGCAGCAGCCAGARCCAATTTCCAGATGAAGCAGCAAAGATTCAAGCCCAGGAGCTGATTGTGGCAAGGTGACAAAGCCTGGTGCTGGCACTGGGACTGTGCTGCGTCCTGACCCTTGCTCAGGGCAGTGAACACTTCCCCAAAGCAACATTTCTCCTTTTCATCCATCACTAAGAACAGGATGGCCCAGGCCACAATTTGATGYGAAACTCAAGGATGGGACACATCATCCCAGTGTATATGGTCTCACACTCCTAGCAGGTAACTAACTCAAGTGCCAAACACATAAGGACTCAGATAAACTCCAGGAACCAGCACAGTCAAAGCAGCAAAGTGGAAAATTTTTCCAGTGACTTCAAAGACCAGTCACAGCAGGGTTAAAGTGGTCCCCAAAACATCAAAGCTGAGGACCCATCTCTGTTTCTGGGGTAGAGAAATGAAAGACCCGGAGGGAAGACCTTCTCCGTGAAAATTCATTCTGATAAAAATGACAAACACATGCTAAATTAAAATTAAACCAGCCCAACGCATGTATATGAAATTCATTAATTTCAGATGGAGCCAATTAATTATGGGCAGGAATTATGCTCTTTGTTTTATCATATGCAAAATACTGACTTCTCTGCTCTTGGGACACAGAGCCCTGCTCTAGGGTTTTGGGAAAGGGGCCTTTTCTGATGAATTTTACCAAAAATAATGGCAAATCACTCACTCCTGTGAGCACAGGCCAGCAAGGTACACTCTCACCCACCTCTGAAGAGTGTGAAGGCTCATCCTGCTTCCAAGGACTAAAATAACAAGGATGAGAACCTCATACTCAACAGATCAAATGCAGGGGAYAGCCTTAACCATTATAGGCCTGATCTTGCTCTGACTGAAGACAATGGGATTTTGCCATTGACCTCAATAAGGTCCTGTCACTGAAGCGGATTTATCCTTCAGACATAGTCATTACAATGTTGGGTTAATCTTCCAGGCTGGCTGTATCTTAGAAAGCACTCTGGGATGCCACGGGATGAAAGGCACCGTATCAATGTGAAATATTAGTCATTGTTAATACTGGTGTTAATGGAGCCGGCTCTTGTTGAAGTCAGTGGGAGGAATGCCARCAGCTTCACTAAATGCACCCCAAGACTATTATGATTATTGCTTATATCCTACTGACAAATGGGTTTGCTTAAGCTGTGGGAATCAACAGTAAAACAAACTGATATAGCTCCATGAAAAAATTAACACCATGAAAAAAAATTAGCCTTTTCACTGCAATCGTTCCCGGTGTGGACATAAAATCTGGGTAARTTTCGGCTGCAGATCAGTCCATTAAAATATCCTAATGCTGTTAAGATCCCAGAAAATTTCATTAAACCCAAAGAATAGAAAAAAAAATGGGGAGGGGGGATGGATGAAAAAGCAGACAGGAATTTGCTACAGCCTAGCCTGAAACAGGGTTAAGTCATCTTCTGAGCATCCAAAGACCTTCCACTGGCACTGGCACAACATCTACACCGACAGCTGCTTGGGAGGGACRCGCTGCAATCAGCCTCTCTATTTCTGACCCCTCTCCTGATGGAAATCAGGGGATAATATACACACAGGGAGCGTGAACACACTTCTCACCACAGTCATAACTAAATACAATCAGAAAAAAAAAAATTTAAAGTATCTACCCACTCATATGCAGGTTTTAGTATCCTTGCCTGGTTATATTGCTGCACACAGGATCGCAGTCCTCTGGGGGTTTCATTTAAGCAGGATCCATTAATGGAGATGCTCAAAAGGCAAGATACTACTTGACTTTGGTAAGTAGCTGTGCTGAGCCTTTAAGCAGCTGTTGGTGTTTTTTAATGAATATGGAAATGGTTCCAATGTGCTCAAGGCCTGCCCCATGTCACAAATTTCACAGCTGGATCGGTGTTTCCCTAAACAGGGGATTTAGGGGTCAACTCAGGMCAGAGAGGTGTGCATTCTTAGTGCAAAAAAAGAACAGGATGTGCTCATGCAGGCACATTTCTGGAGAACCTCAGCACTCAACCACCCATCCTACACACTTCAGGGGGACATTCCTCCAGTCAGACATTCCTCCAGTACAAGACAAATTGTAACTCATCATCCTGCCATTTTCTGCAGTCATGGGGTGGAACTGCACTGTCTTCAAGGGTACAAGTCATCCCATTGAAGCACGGCATCAACCAACACCAACYGAGAAAAGCCTATTTTCTTCAAAGGGCCTTGCTGGCTACAGGAGGGCAGCTCCCTAGAGGTTTCCCAAACATGATTTAAGCCCTACCACTGGTGGTTACAATGCCAAAATGGAAACAGAGCACAAACACAGACCCCACCCCCCCCAACTCAGTGAAGCTGGCTGACCTTCATCCCTTCTTGCCAAGGAAACAGCAAACAGAATATTTTCTTGTGATATTCTGAGAGTTTTCAGTCTGGGTCCAGCCCGTTTGTTTGCAGTGATCACACTGAGAGTTTGATGACAAGCTTTGCTTGCTACATGAGGCTCAAAGCRTGCTGAGACACCTGCCCACTGAAGGGTAAACACCTTTTCCTTTTTTCCCAAGAAAGATACCTCGCATGAAACAGGTGAAAAATTAGCCTGGTTGGTTGTTGGGGTTTTTTTTCTACTTAATCCAAACTTGTTTACTCATCCTAAGAAACCAAAGAGCTTGAAATAACAAATGGAAGAGACTGAGATACCACAAGGGTTGGATGCCCCATGAAACCCAATATGTCTTTGATGTGTTTGCATGGGTGGACATAAGGGCAAAAYACAGCCCCAGATTTCCAACCCAAATATAAAGCAATCAACCACTAGTGGAAAAAAAATATCAAAGAAGAGAAATTGCAAGTCTTCTMCTTCTTCTGACATAATAATTATCCTAATGCCACATGTGGAATGAGAGTAACAGGAGTAGCCTTAAGTCTCCTTTATTAGCAGTATTATTCAGTAGAAGACTTTTCAGATCCCTTTAGCTCTTTCCCTGGGGCACATATCCCTGGTTCCTGCGAGCTGGCTTTGCATGGAGATATTAGATTAAATCTGCCAGCCATTTAATTTCATTTCTCCTTCCCTTCCATGACARATGCTTTAAAATTCACATCACAGGTTGAGCAGACTCTGCAACCCGCTGTCTAAATCAAGTCCTTTTTTGGTTTGGGACTCGCTTGCATCAACCAGGACAAACAYGAAACCTAAATAAATCATCTTTGGGGACGGGACAAAGGCAGCCACAAACCCAAGAATGATCTAAATAGTTTCTGGCACGTATTTCTTATTTTCCAGAGTTTGTATTTGCTGGAGGAACCATGCTACGCATAAGGAGGGGTATCGACTTGCAGGACAGTGTGTTGTGTTTTCCAGTGCTCTGAGCCCAATCAGCAGCAGATAATGTCTCTCTGTGTCCATCCACCCCTCCTTTCTTGGCTCAGGCRTGGAAAAGCTCTAACATTACCCATGGACAGCCTCGTTTGATACCTGCCCAAGTTGGAGAGGCCACATTTGACGACTGGCTGGCAACTCACCGCTCCAAACCCCAAGGTCCCCAAAGGGATAACACAGGTCTCGGCACCACCCAAGACTGGAAATCCTCAAGTCAAGGAAGAGTTTGGGTCATTGAGCACCGAAGCCAAGGCCCCGTTATTGAGCATTACAGTCACACTTACATTGTGCAGCTTGTAGTAGAGCCCGCAGGCGTTACAGACGGGATCGCCGTTGGCATTTCTCCTCCACAGGGTGGTAGTGGTGGTCTGACAGTTTGCACAGGACGTGCCCGCCCTCCTGGCTGCAGACTGTGGGAAGGAGGGAAAGAGAAAGAGAGGGAGAGAAAAACAYGCRTGTTTAAAAAATTTAAAAATWAAAAAAAAAAATGCAATCAGCAAAATTTCTGAGAAAGAAAACATCAACCCTGMAAGACTGACGCACATCGGCAGAGGCCTCCAGAAACTGACTTGTGAGAACAAATAATAATTTTGGAAAAAAAAATCCCCAAGGTACTTTAATCCCAAATTATATGTGAACTGAATCAGGTGCCAAAGGGCATCCTAAAAGTGAGTGCTAAACCTCTGATAGAACTCATCAAAATTAGCAGCGCTGGCACRGCCCATTCCAGAGGGGAAAATGTTATTTAAATGCCAACGCGTCTTTCCATCTTAATTCTCCCAGACCCTCCAGGGGTCTAATTCTGCAGTCAGGGCCTGAACCGACAATTGCTGGAGTCAAGGGCGTGAGTCACTCTGGCTCT
This sequence comes from Malurus melanocephalus, assembly GCF_030028575.1. Taxonomy (NCBI): domain Eukaryota; kingdom Metazoa; phylum Chordata; class Aves; order Passeriformes; family Maluridae; genus Malurus; species Malurus melanocephalus. The sequence goes on along the minus strand of NW_026623518.1, from coordinate 837,703 downwards.
GCTGGGTGAGACCCGGGTGGGCAGCTGCTCCTCGGCCCCGACCGCAAGCRCAGCCCGGTCCCGTAAATTCAGCTCAGCTTCAAAAGAGACAGGCTCCAGATCGGAAATAACGCTGCGGCAAAGAGCAAGAATCCCAACTTTTTAATTACACCCTTTTCTCAGCCCAAACCTTCATGTTTATTTAAGGATTGGTAACAAGCCTGRAAGAAGAATTTACCATTTCATAAAGGGGTAGGAACAAGTAAAAAAAAATCTACGTGTCTAAGTGTATACAGAAGCTTTTTTGTTAGCCGTGATAATGACTTAGTGAAGTCAAATTTAATAAAGTTGCTCTTCTTTCACATGCATGAATTGGTACTCATCATTTAAAAACTKTAAGTTTAGCAAACAAATTGTCCTTTTGCCACTGAAGGAGGAACAGGMGTTTTCAGACTGCTGTGTGAGCGCATATGCGTGTTTGCGTGTATGCAAGTGACTACAGCTCCTAAAAAAAAATAAGACCTTTAGATCCCCATCCTATCTCTTCTTCATCAATATGACACGGTCCCAGAGCTCTGATTTCATCCCAATGCATTGCTTTCAATGGGACTGCTCATGTGCTTAAAGTTAAAACATGTGCTTAAGCGATTTGCCAGATCATAGCAATGCTTGGCACCTTGCAGAACTGAGCCTTTAATGCTCTCTTTTGTGCTCTTACTGTTTCAAATTTACCCCTCACCCCACACAGCCGCACACTGTAGCACATCCAACATTTGAAAAAAAAAAAAAAAAAAAAAGAAAGAAAAGAAAATACCACATCTTTGGATACCGTACAACAAACCCAAAATGCAAACATGGACACTGGCACAGCGTTAGCGTTAATACCAGCTCTTGTTAGGTCATGTTGCAATTTTAATCATAATTGAATGTGGCGTAGGTGGAGAGAGGACGGGTTGGTTTTGCTTTAGATAGAGGAGGATTTTTTTTTTCCTTTTAATTAGTTGAAAAGAACTGTCTAAAAAATAAATAAGACAATACCCATGAGCACAAGGAAACACCACAGAGTGGCTGATCTGACAGCAAGTGACTCTGTCAGGATGCCCATAGGGACAATTCCGTTTTGCCTGACCTTAAACTGAGCCAGTCCCAAGGAGGCCTTTAGCTGACTTCTCCATGCTGGTGACACGCAGGAGTTGGGGACAGCACAAAAATTTGGAAAAAATCCCAGGGCCAGCAGAGAAGATGGAAGCATCCCACCACGAAGAGCAGAGCCCCGAACTGATGTGCACACACCTTCTGCCCATACCATGGACTCAAATTTGGTTCCCTTCAAAATCAACACGATAATAAAATAATGGACATGTTCCAAACACAGCATGGGGACAACAGCCAGGTTCTCACCACGAGCTGGAGCAGAGTGTGCAGCTCTCTGCCCCCCAATTCCTGACCCTCGGCACGTGTGGCTCGGAGGGGCACSAGGCTGGATTGAGTCTCTTGGTGACTGCTTTGCCCTTATCAGACCCAAAAATCAAGCCTAAGGAAATTTCTAAAAACCAGTGATATTTGACTCAGCCCACACAGGGGAAACATCCCCTTTGAAGATATTTGGGGTTTCTACACAGCGCTCACCATAATTTCTCTTGCAGCAAGCGCATTCAAAAGACTCTCCTGGTCACCACCACTCTGCCTTCAAACTCTGACATTAAATAAGCAAATAAATCACAACATCCACTGTCTTCTCTAAAACCATTTCCAACTGCTGTGTTTCACTTACAAAAACTCAGCATCATTAGCTGAATACTTTAAGYTGTTTTGGTCCCAGGCTGTACCTTTTATGCTGTACCAACTTCTACCAGAGACACCGGCAGCGGGCAGGAAACAATGAATAATAACGCTATTGTAAAGCTCCCAGCAATGGCATCCACTGACGCTAATCACCGACTCAGGCCTGGCCATGTTCAGTAATGGGATGACTAATTAGCTGCCCCATATCATCTATAGGACCAGAGTCCCCTGGCATAGCTGTCAGTGAGCGAGGGCACAACTTCAGAAGCGCTAGCAGCGATGAGAAGGTGAAATTGAGGAGGATGGAGGAACCAAGTACTAATAAAGATGCTTAATTAAGGGGCATTTYCAGTGTCTGGATGTACCCACAAATCTCCAAGCATCATTTTCCTAAAAGATTATCGTGTGTGCATGGGCCTGCTGAGAAATCCTTCCAAAACCAGCTTGGCTCAACATGGAAACGGAGAGTTCTGCATCTGCATGGACAGCAAATGGGAGAAAAACTAAAGGAAGGTTTTATCTCAGCAGTGATGGGGCTGCCACTGGCTGTGACAGGGACAGGAGCAACCTCCAGGAGGGCTGAAGGCTTTTTAAGCAGTGATGGTGTGATACCACCTGCCTGTTCTTGATCCCCCTACCAACACTTCCAGGATTTCCACCTTCCCCCACGAGATGAAGCAGAGCTGTCCGGGCTCTGCAAGACTCCATGCCTGTCACCTAAAGGACACCCTCACAAAGACACCCATTGAGTTTAACAAGGCTTGGGCTGGGTTCTCAACATCTAAGAACTTCTTGGCCTCCTCTCTCCCACCCATCGAAATCCTATCATTACTTTCAGCTGCAGCTGCGATCAGAACCTACGAAACCAGCCCTAGGTCACGCAGGAAACTTGTGGCAGAGGGCAGGAGCTGGGTCCCCACCCTGAACCTCCATCCACAGCCTTGCCCAGCCCGCCTGCCTGCACAGCAGGAGAGATCCAGTCAAGCCACAGCCACACACACATCCTCATCCAGGCACGCAAAATGCAAATGCAGGCCCAGCTTTGGTGCCTTCCGATTGTTTTCCTTGCTCAGAGGTTATCAAGAGAAATAAATATAGGTGCAAACAACATTAAGGGTGTTGTCTCTTTTTCCCAAGCAGTGCTGGGAAAAAAAAAAAAAAAAAAAAAAAAAAAAAAAAAAAAAAAAAGGTTTTTCTTTTTTTACAAAACAGAAAAGAAAAAAAAAAAAAAAAAAAAAAAAAAAGCAGAAAAATCAAATTTCACATTTAGCAAAGGCCGCATTTAAAGAACGGGAACTTTTGTAACTTTAACTAAAATGCCCAAAGATTGGAGCGATAATACAAGACAAGGTCTCCCTTTACTTTTTTTCTTTCTTCCTCTTTTTTTTTTTTTCCCCAAGAATGACCTTTCACTATGTATTTATTTATATMGTTCATTTTACATGTGCCGGGCTCAGGGTGACTCGGGACATTCTTTCGTGGTTCCATCAGACACTTTTTGAAARCTCTCCCCCTCTTTCCAGCCGCTTTCCTATTCTGCCTCCCCCTCCGCTTGTTTGGATACGCTCAAGCTCCTGTGTGTTTGGACTGGGGAAACGGAGCTGTTGTTTAGGAGTTATCTCCAGGGCTCAGATATCCGGCAGCTTTTTCCTAGGAAGTTAACTTTACACATAAAGAGAGAACGAGGAAAAAAAAAAATAAAGAAAACGAGGGCTTGTGTGTTTAAGACAGAAGGGCTGGGGGGGGAGGAGGAGAAGAGAACAAGAGAGCTGCCCAAAAAAATCAAAATTCCAGCCTGTACTTCCCTCCCTAGAAAGCTTTTCCTTTTTTCTARCAAGGCTATGAAAGATGAGAGAGACAAGTATTTTCCTCTACGGGAAAAGCCCGTATGGGAGGGCACGGAGAGGTTTTGTACGCAGGAAGTTTGGCGGGGTAGAGGAGCAAAACTACACCTTCCCCAAAACTCACACAGCCAGACAGAGCTGCTGCCCCTCACAGCACAGCCCTTCCTGGGAATGCACCCTGCAAATGCTTCCCAGTGCCAGGGGGAATAAAGCTGGGACAATTTTATGGATCTCTGACAGGTGAGGAAGCTGATCCATCCTAAGAGCTGCAGGACAGAGCTGTGAGCACCTTCACAGAGAACACGGATGAACCAGCCCTGTCCTGCCTGTGGCTCTGGCCATGCCAGGCACACGCCTCACAAAACTGGCCAGACCCATTCATCAGCTCAGAAATTTCCCAAAGAGGAGAGAGCCGCTTTTCCTCCAKATTTTGAGCAGCCCCCAGGAGCCTTTCCRYGTCTTTAATCCTGACAAAACCAAAYGTGCCTCGATTCGAAACATTCAATAACTTCCCAAGCAGGGACCATAATTTTTCCCCCCACTTGATATATTTTTTCCCCTTGTGGTCTGTCTGATTATTTGCCAAATACACTTCAACACGTTTATTAGCCATGCCCACAGCTCCCAGACCTTTTTGTGGCTTCCAGGGAAATGCACGAACAGATCACTGGGGATGCTGAAACACATTGCCTGCGCTTAGAACAGTCACCAGTCTTGTAACTATTATTTCAAACATTCACCCACASTATTTCGTCTTCCTCCAACTTTTCTGTAGCCTGGGCACACAAAGCTTGGCTTTGCACACTCCCCATCCCCTGCCTCATGTCCTTGTGACACAATTGGAGACCCAGATGGCATAGGCACAAATGACCCCTCCATGTACCGGTGGCACCAGGACCTGATGGTTCCAGCTCTTCKCAGGACCAAGGTCTGTCTGATGCCCAGGATCCTGTTTGGGTCCCTTCTCYATGCCACCAGCAGCCAAGGGGGATAGAGACACACTTAAGAAGGGAAAGGCAGCAATTTGGAGAGCCCGGGAGAAATCCTGCATTCCTCATAATCTCTTTGGTCACCAGGAAATTATCATCCTGCCCTCAGGCCCTGGAAGGAGTCACTGTCCTGAGGTCACCATCCAGAAGCACTATGTGGAGTTGAAAACTCAGTTCTGGTTTGCAAGAAGCCCKGGATCTTGATTTTTAAACCTGCAAGAGGACCAGAGAACTGAGGCCCACAGCAGCTGGGACAATCTCTCAGAGCATCACTCCCTCCCAGCCCTCTGACACAGTGGGACCAGTGAGAGCTGGCTGAGGYTCCCGAGCTGCAGATAGGAGGCAAAAGTTTCAGAAGCAGAAAAAGAAAGAATGAAATGGCAGGAGACTCACCAGTCTTCTCTTGGGTTTGATCAGGGGCCGGTTCTGCCCGTTCATTTTGTGATAGAGTCCACAGGCGTTACACAAATAGTGCCCAGTGCCGTCTCTTCTCCACAGAGGGGTTGAGGTAGCCCCACAATTTACACACTCCCTGCCTTCTGGAAACAAGAGAGCACATAGTTCACTTAGGGAAAGCAGAGGTAAAAAGGGCTGAGGAAAGCTACCCCCATTCCCAAAAATCCCCACAAACTCCCCAGAGACCCTGCCCGTCCTCCCCCAGCTCAGATTTCCAAGCGAGGGTCCAAAGCCATGATGAACAATGTCCCTGGCACAGGATGAGGGGAATCTGGTGGGATCTGATCCTGTTCCCCTCCCCAACACCACCCCACAGGCAGCACCAGGTCCATGTCCCATGTCCCAGCAGCAGGGAAGAGGGACAGTGACAATGACAATCCAAATGCCATGGTGGCTGAAGGGGCTCCCTGGAGCAGCTCTCACTCCTCCCACAGGTCCCTTCTTTGGGGGAGTGAGGGGGCTGACAATTCCTCCTCACATTTGGATTAAGGGCTTCTACAACTCTCCAGAGACCCTGTTGCCACAAGCACCAGAAAAACCTTGCCTGCCTTTTCAAGAAGCCTCCAGCCCTCTACGCCCAAAATGATGGAGAAAAAATTTGAGTCCRTGCCCCWCTTTCTGATGYGYATKAGGACCCCAGTGTCACTCCTTGAGYRCTCTYCYAGCTCCCAGGGRTGMTCATAAACCTGGAGGGCTCTTCCTCTGGCCTCAGGTCAAACCACATCAAGGACCCCCAAAATATTTACAGATAACCACCAAAACACCTCCCCAGCTCCAGCCAACACACAACCGCTCTGACAATATTTGCTATTAATTAATCTGAAACTATGCTTCCGCCACCCAAAACTTTCAGAAACCCTTGGTTTCCCCAACACATCTGCAGCCTGATAGTCTACCCAGGCTGTCTGGGATAGCAAACAGCCCTGACCCTGCCTGTRCCCTCMTAAGTTCTTTTCCTCCTTCTTCTCYTTCTTTYTGGGCMCCTCTTTTTCCTSYTCCTGGCTATTTTAGGGGGAGATGTCCCCCAGCCCACCAGTTCCCAGCTTGGAGGAGGGAACTGGGAGGTTGTAAACCTGCCTCTCAGAGGGTTGAGGGTTTTTATGTTGTGTCTTTGGTTTACCGGGGGATGTTTTCTTGTACCTAACRTCAGCCGTGGCCCACCTGAGAGCAGTGGCAGAGCTCAGCCAGGCAGAGCAGAGCCAGCTCAGCACAGAGCCGGCTCCCCGCTGGCCCAGCCCGTGCTGCCTTCGAGCAAGAGGCATCCGTGCCCTAACCACAAACTGCAAACCGTTTTTCCAGAGCCTCTGCACCGAGCCCCTCTTCTCTCACATCCCCCCCAAAAATAACAACAAAAAAAAAATACATTTGCAGCCTTTTCTCCCTCTTTAATCCTGCAAAAACACCCCCTTCCTCCTTTTTCTCCAGCTCTAACCCTCTTTGTCTGAGAGCTCCCAGCCTGCTAAGATCAACTTTTAAAGGGGAAAAAAAAATTAAAAAGAGAGAGAAAAAAAAATAGGTGTTGCTGCTGGGGTTGGTTTATCACCGCAGATGTCTTTCAAGAGTGTAAAGTAACAGAAAGTGGCAAAAGGAAAACAAGAAGGGAGGGCGGAGGGGGGGCCGAGACGGTTTGAAAATACCGCGCAGGCRGTGGGTGCCCCGGCGGGATCTGCGGCTCGGCGGGCGCCGGGAGAGCCGGGGGATGCTCAGCACCGCCCGGGGCCAGAATAACCCGGTCCCTATCCCGGACATATCCCCCGATCCGCWCTGGGGCCAGGCTGGGAGCCGCTCCCGTTAATACCCAGGTCGTTTTGTTCCCCTCTGCTTAAACGGGGCAGCCGCTCCCGGGCTGTTTGAGTCTCTGTCCCTCTCTTTTGTTTCACTCCATCTCTCTCTCTCTCTCCTGCTTTCATGTACAAAACATACAGGTCTGGGTTTTTTTGTCACTCTAACCGCATCCGGACTCTATTAAAGTTCCTGGCGCTGGATAAACAATGCAACTGTCGCGTGCAGCAGTCTGAAAATAATTGGATTAGCTCAAACATATCAGCTAAATAGAGACAGTCCCTGCTCAGACAGACAGAGTAAATGTCACCCTGGAAAAACCCTGAAAACTGATCTCATTCATGCCAGGCAACCCTGCAGCAGCCTCCTCGGAAAAAAAAAAAAATAGAGAAAGAAAAAAAAAGAAAAAAAAAAATAAAGGGGAAAAAGGAGTTTTTACTAATCGCCCTTTCCTCGGCACACAAACACACTCCCCTCGGCTCACTCCCACCCCTCGGTGCAAGCCCGGAGCGTTCAGCCCGGAGCCGGAGCCGCGCTGCCCCTCGCACCCGCTCTGCAGGGAGTGCACGGAGCTGGGACCCTCCAGCTCCCCCCGGGAACAGCAGCCAGGGGGACGCTTTTGGGGTCTTTTATTGACCCCAAAGCCCCTGGCATGGAGCTGGTTAGGGTCTGCGGGGGCGAACTCTCCCCACCGCCCCGGGGAAAACCCTCCCCGCATCCTCGGGCGCCGCATGGGAAGAGGCCCTGGGAAGAGCGAGGCGGAGGRCGGGCGGGGGAAGTTGGCCGGGATTTAGCACCATTATTAAAATACAGGGAGATGGCTAATGCTGCGGTTCCCTCGGTTTCGCTCCCTCCCCGGGCGCCGCAGCTGAGCGCACCGTGGGCGCTGGAGGAGCCGGGTCGCCCCCGGGACAGGAGCCCCGMGGCACCGGGTGGGTGGTTTGGGTTTCTGGGCCTGGTTCTATCGCCAGCCCGGGTTGGACAAGRGGGAATTTGGTTATAAACCTGGCAGAGCAACTTTGTGGGGAAGATAAAGTGTCGTGTGTGTGTCCCCCGCGAGGGTTTCAGCCCCTGCCGCTCCTCACAAGGATGCTTGGGAACATCTCTCRGTGTGCGGAGAGGAGCGAGGGGCGCAGCCCCATCCCTTTGCCCCCCAATTTCCCCCCGGAGCTTCATCTCCCGAGCAACGGGGATGAAGAAGCCAAAAGCCCTACCTGTGCTTGACCKTGCTTTTGGTCGCGATTTACACCCAAACCCGGTTGGCGATCCTCCTAAGAGGCTACTGGGGGGAAAAAGTCCAGAGCCATATTCTGGGACATACGGTGGGTAGGTAGTGATGGGGTGATGAGCGGAGGAGGTGGCTCCTCCTAAAGAGGCCATGCTGCTCCGAGAGTGAGAGGACTCCAGCTTCATGGTATCGGCCAGGGACACCTGGTATTTGATGCATTCCTTCTCGTCCTGCCGGGTGGAGCCGGTGGAGCCGGGGGTGGAGATGGACGGATCCGGGGACACRTCTTTAGGAGGGGTCGGCGGGAAGGTGAAAAGGTGCGGGCTGGAGTGGCCGGCGGATAAAGTGGAAGAGGAGGCGGGCGGGTAGACGGAAAGGGGTCCCGGTGAGCTGTGATGGATGGAGGTCTTGGAGAAGGGGCTGAGGTTCCAGGGGGAAGCGCTGTGGTGGCTGCTCAGCGCCTTGCTCCCGTCCAGCCAGGGCAGCGAGCCGTGCAGCAGCGGGGGGCGGCACACCTGGCTCCCTGCTCGGAGAAAAACACAGAGACACGTCGGTCACATCCYTCTGCCACCCTGGCAAAGCCCCCCGTGGGGTCCCGGGACGTGCTTCCCCCGTCACCACCCCTTGTCCTTCCCAAAGAGCTCAGCATGCGGGGAGAGCAAGCAAAATTATATCTGATGCGAAACCCCGCTCCTCTTTAAAGATTAAAATTTAAAAGCTACAAGAGCACGAAGTGGTGGCTCCAGTCCTGTTCAGGAACGGGTTTTAGGGTCGGGACCCTCCAAGCAGGGTGCCAGCCCTGTGACACGGGATTTGGCGAGCTCTGCTTCACTCTCTCCCTTTTCCAGGCAATCCCACGGAGACTTTGAAGCAAAGATCCCGCGTGAAATTGCCAAGTCCTAACTGCAGAAACAAATTTTTTTCTTAGCTGGAAAATGATTTCCCGAAGACAGCCGWGGGCTACAAACCCTGGGAATTCTCTGGTCAAACGAAGAAGACCAGAAAATGCCCGCAGACACGATAATAACTTTTGCAACACGGCAGATAACTTTGCAAACCACTCAGTTTGTCTTTTCTTCTTCCATGAGGCTGCACAGAAATGTTAGATGACTTTTTTGCGGTGATATGGCACACGCAGAGGGTACCAACTGACTCAAAAGAAACACTCCATACCCTTTTTGTGACAACAGACACTTCACTTTTCTTTTAAAATACACACTTGGACTTTGTGGAGAAAAAAAATCCACTAGATTCCYGCAGTCAAATATTTTCCCCTTTGGTTATAAATGTCCTTAAGGGCTTGTACCTAGCATTTTAAATTAATCTCGGCCCTTGCTAAACAAATAGAAAAATATATCCAAGGAATCAAATCTAGCCAAACCCACAGCAACTTGTGCAAATGGCTCTGAGATGGAAAGCACAGCTATTCAACTGGAAGGGAGCAAGTTTTTGCCTGCTAATAAAGCCCTGGAAAGTCACTGACATCCAGAGATCCTTAACCTCTGTAGGCATCGTGAAAGGTGTATAGAGATTGCTAAATCCACCGAAGGAGAGATGCAAACACAGATGYATCGAGGCACAGATCGTTACAGGGTGGACACATGTGTTTGCATGGGAGCTCGTGTGTGTCTTAGAAAAGCTCCAAACTGGTTTTCACCATACCAGGCGTTCGTGAACAATACTGAAAGTCGCTGCTCGAAAGGAAGGGAAGGTGGGTTATACGAATAGAAAGGGTCAAGATTCATTATCTTCTCCAGGAAGTAGCATAGTAAATAATATTCAGGCTAGATCAGAGAGACCACATTTCCACTTTCTGCTGATATATTGGGGGAAAAAAAGAAATGAAAAGGAAAGAAAAGAAAGAAAGGACAAAGGCTGCTGATCCTTAAAAATAATTGTTTTAAAGGGACTAATAGCAGAACAATGCAGTTACTGAGCGGAGCCTAATGCAGGCTCGCACTCAACAAGTTGCTGAGGGCTGGGAGCAACCTCCTGAACCCGCTCGGCTCCATCTCCACTCCGCTCGTCCCGCTTTCTCCCTGATTTTGGGGTTATTTCCACTGCAAACATCGGGTTTTTGTACTTTGCCACGACAGAGATCACTGCCCGGCTTCCCAAACTACTATCTGTTCTTTTCCCTCCATTTTTATTTGTTTTGGTTTTTTTCCCCTATTTTTTAACACTACAGGTAAACTCCAGCTATAAATACTGACTCTCCAGATCACAAAAGATGGCACCAAAGAACTCGTCCCTCCGTGGACCTGGGCCACATCGGCCCCAGRTATTTCAACTCCTTTCTAAGAGCTGTGATCCAGGAACAAAATTCACATTGAGAATCATTACCTTCCTGCAGGACCCTCAAGACAGCACACCAGGTCTGATACCCAATTACACTACGGGCTATGTGTTTTTTTTTTTTTTAGTTTCTTTCTCGTTTTAAACCCACGCCACGGTRTTGCCCTGGGTATGTGTGCAAAACTTTCGACCCAAGCCTAACAAGTGCGAATTAAATAGCCCAAGCGTGAGGACAGCGGGGTCATTTTCACACCCCTGCTCTCCAGCTTGCTTTGCTTCCCCAGAGCAGCTTAATCGTGCAAAAACTAAACACAGTATGAAAACACTGACTGCTAACCTAATTAACGAGAGGRGGCAGAAACCAAAGCGAAAGAGATGGGGCAAGAGGAAGAAAACAAGAGAAAGATGAAAAAGAAAGAAATAAAAGGAGGGCAAGCAAGAGGGACAGGGAAAGCGATAAGAGAGAAGGGGAAGAGGGATAAGAGATAAAAAGAGAAGAAAAAAAGAGAAAAATAAGTGGAAAGAAAGAAAGAGGAAAATATTTTTTTAAAGAAAAAAAAAAAACAAAAGAGAAAGAAAGTGAAAGAAAGGAAGGAAGCCTAAATTTTTATTTCTTTCCAACAAGCCAACCCCAAAATCCACCCGTGACGTAGCTTCCCCGCCGGCAGGAGAGGGTCTGCCCGGACAGCAGCGAGGGGTTCGAGACAGTGCGGAGCCACCGGCACCGGGACAGCACCGGGACAGCACCGGGACAGCACCGGGACAGCACCGGGAGCGCTCCGGAGGAGCCGGGGCTCGGCGTGGGCACTCACCGTGGTGGGCCGTGGGGTATCTCTGCACCGTGGCTCTCACGGAGTTGCCGTAATACGGCGGGACGGGGTTGCCTTGTCCGTCGATATTAAAAAGTACATCCACTTCCTCGGCGAGAGGATACTGCGTGGGGTCCATGTAGGTATGGCCAAGCGTGGGGTGATGCGAGTCCGGGTGCTGCCCATTGAGCACGGCCGGGTGGTGGTGGCTCACCCACCGCGGCTGGTCCGTGGACACCTCCATCTTCCGCGCTCGCTGCTCTGCCGCTGCTCTTCCTCCTCCTCCTCCTCCTCCTCCTCAGCAAGGCGCGGAGGGTTTGAGATCGGAGCGTGAGACGCTGCCGGAGTTATGCAGGGCGGGGGAAAAAGTGCTCGGCGAGTTTGGGGATGTTTCTGGTTAGGCTGGGTTTAAAGTGGAGGGAGTAAGGGGTT
>NW_026623518.1:824240-825920 GCF_030028575.1 Malurus melanocephalus | reverse complement strand
AAAAAATTCTCTACGAAGTGAGATCCCCTCGTATCTTCCGCTGTGTTGCAGATGTTTCTCTTCTTTGATCACCTGTAACGAGAAAGAGGAAAGGGAAGGAGCAGAGAGAGAGAGAGAGAGAGAGAGAGAGGCAGGGAGAGAAACGTACTTGAGAAGTTCTGAACTTTAGCACCTGACTTTTTAGGCAGGAGAAAACCCATCCCATCCCTCGGCAGCCATCCCTGGGAAGCGCCTGCTCTGCCCTGGACCCACCTCTCCCAGCGCCTCTTTCTCTTTCGCTCTCTCCCTGTTCGGAGCGGAGCCCAGCAGCTCCCACCGCGCTCCTGCCGCCCTGCTCCTACTTTTCCTTGGRTTTGGCGGGTTTTTTGGCTCTTTTTCTTTCTTTTTTGTTCTTTTTTTGGTCGTCGCGGTTGTTTGTTTATTTTTTTATTTGCTCCATTTGCACCTGAGAAGCTCCAGTGGCTTAAGCCGGTGAGAACTTGTGCCATTCGCTGCTGCACAGCCCAGAGTCACTTTGATTGCTTATTAGTTATTATGCAACCGAGAAAGGGGGGAACGGGGGGAAAAGAGAAGGGAGGGAGGGGGAAAAATCGAGGAGGGGGTAAAGCGATGGCAGGGTGGGGGTGAAAGGAAGGAGCGAGGAGAAAACCAGGGTGGGGAGAGGGAAGGAAAAAAAAAATTAAAAGCGACAAGTTGCTAAAGAAATTCCGCACAAACCTTGGTGGAGAAGCAGTATGTGACCCAGGAGGGATGAAGTTGAAAGTGCTTGATCAGATCAGATTGTGCTCGCTCGCCCTATTTTTTTCCCTTACTTTTTTTCCTCCCTCTCTCTCTCTCCCTTTTTTTTTTTTTTTTTTTTTTTTTTTTTTTTTTTTTTTTTTTTTTTTTTTTTTTTTTTTTTTTTTACAGGGAAGGCATTCTTTCTGAAAGGAGCAGGATGGCGCCAGCCGGCTCAGTGCTTACAGACAGCTGTGGCGAGACGCAACTTAAGGAGGTTCCAGTGTCATAAGCCCGGGGGAGGCGGAGCCTGAGGAGGGGACCGGCCGGGCGCTCCGGCCACCCCCGCGCTGCCCCCGCGGGAACCCCCCGGCAACAACTTCTGTTCATTTCCCCCCGCCTTTTGGTTTATTTATTTTTTAAGTTTGTTTTTTTTTTACTTTTTTTAAGGGGGAAATTAAGTTTTCCCGCTGTCCCAGAAACTCTGCGAGCGGCCAACCCGGAGAGACGGTGCGCGGAAAGGAAGGGTTGGATTCTCTCGGGAGCAGCCCAGGGGATGCCAGCGGGCTCGGAGCCCCCCAGGAGCGGGGATGTCCCGGCAGGTGCAAGACCTGGGGGGCTCCCCCCGGAATAAAGCTGCCTCCTCCAGCGGCGCGGCTCAGAAAGGATTTAATTATTGTTATTTTTAAGGATACGAGCGCACGGCAACGGCCAAGTTTGGACACACGATTTGGGGATGTTTGGGGGCTTTTTTTTGCCTTTTTTTCCCCTTCCCGCCCCACTGCGGACCCCGGGATGGGCAGAAGGAGCCGGGAAYGCCGAGCGGGGCCGGGGCGGGGGCAGCGGGACGGGACCGACGGGACCCCCGGGCGCCGCGTCCGGCCCCGCCCCCCCGGCCGGATCAGCCAATGGGTGACGAGCAGGAACTGGGGCGCCGGCCCCGAGCGGCGCTGATTGGCTGAG
>NW_026623518.1:821932-823164 GCF_030028575.1 Malurus melanocephalus | reverse complement strand
GGATGGATGGATGGATGGATGGATGGATGGATGGATGGATGGATGGATGGATGGATGGATGGATGGATGGATGGATGGATGGATGGATGGATGGATGCTCGAGGGTTCCCATTTTAAGGCCCTGGTGCAGCCCATCGCCGTTGGGCGTGGGGACAGAGGTTTCACGTGTGAAAGATGCGCCGTGGGCACGCACATATACTTTTTTGTTGTTATTTTTTAAAAGAAGCCGGCCGGAACAGGTATAAGAGCTGTGAACCAGCCGTGCGTTAGGATCGGTGCAGCCCATACAGGGGGGAACAGGGGAAACGCGTCGGGTGGAGAGCGCCGAGGAGGGTGGGCGAGCTGGGATGGGGGTGACCGGTCCCCACCGCTCAGAACTTGGGGGTCCGGGCTCGGCGCTCCCCAGCGCTGTCCAGCTTGGCCGGCGCCGCCGGGACTGAGCGTCGAGGTCGGGGGGGAGTGGGGGAAAAGGGGGAGACAGCAGGGGGATGCTCATGACCCTCCCCGAACCGTGGAACTCTCTCCGGGAAAGCTCGCCTTTCCTCCCTGCCCTCAGAGGAATCGCTTTGCCTGCAGGTTTTTTTGTTTGTTTTTTTATTTTGCCCCCTCCTTTCCATACTCCAGGAATTGGGATGCACTGGAGGGGGGAAACGGAGGGGAAAAGAGAGCAATCTATCCTGGTTCKCTTTCCGGGATGCTCCGCCGGCTCCCTCCGCACCGGGAGGCCCCACGGCCGCTCCCCCGGTGTGTGCGGGTGCCCCAGCACCAGGGTGGTCTCCTGCCCACCCCTCCTCCTCCTCCGAGAACGGGCGATTTCTTTGAGAGGAGGAGGACAGTGAAGAGGGGAACACAAACTTTCCTCTTCGCGCCCCCCCCCCCTCCCCCAAATTTTAAGCATTTTATGGATGTGAGGGCGAAGGGTCTCCCCGGGATTTGCCTCTTCACCCCCGCTCCACAAATTTCCTCATACCCCAAGCACATCCTGCGGGCGAGAAGGGTTTCTAACACCTGGGAAAAGTCACGTTGTGTCTTTTAACATTTTGGGGAGGGGGGGCTCAATGCGAGCTGAGATCTTTGGGCAGGTGAGCTGAGATTCCCACCCCCGCTCCCTCCGGCACTCACAGCCCCGAGACCTACAGCCTGTGTGGGATCACAGGAGGGGAATTTCCATCCAGAGGTCACGAAATTGCTAAGCCATTTCAAAACGTGCCTTTAGCCCTGTCCGGAGGTAG
>NW_026623518.1:819506-821337 GCF_030028575.1 Malurus melanocephalus | reverse complement strand
AAAAAAAAAAAAAAAAAAAAATTAAAATAAAAGAGCAAACCCATCATTTTCCCCGTCTCCTCGGAATATCCTGTGATCCCCGGGGGTTTTGCGAGGAGCGCTGGCCTTGACCGTCCTTTTCCCAGGCTGCAGATCCATCACCTCGCCCGCCCCCMGGCAGCCCCCAGCAGGGTTTCCAGTGACAGCTCGGCGTTAATAGGAGCCCATTGTTGGAGCAATTAGCCCCAAGCTCGCCACCAGCCGCCAGATAAGGGCCGGGGGCTCGGGGGTTAATTCTGCCGGCGGGGGAGGGGGCTGCGGGGAGCGGGACTCCAGCATCCCTCCCAGCTCGGGATGGGATGGAGGGAACGGGGATAACTCTGCCTCTAAAATGTCACGAGGAAACGCTTTGGACGCTTTAGTATCGCTTAGAGACGCAAAAAGGGGGGAATTTAAAAAAAATAAATAAATCAAATAAAATCAACGACAACAAAATCCCAAACTCAGTGGAATGGGGCGACCGTCCAGACTACCGCTCCCCTACAAACGATCAGTCAAAGGGCATTAAAGCTGCCGCCCCCTACTCCTTGTTTTTTTTGGTTTTTTTTTTTTTTCTTTTTTCTTTTTTAGGGCTCCTTCAGGTTTTTACGTTAAAATAGATACAGGGAAAACTGTTCTGGAGCCGGGACCCAGGGCCAGCGKCTCCTCCGTCCCCGCCGTGCCCACCGCCGCGAGTGGCACCTCGGGGCGGGGACAGGCAGCCTCCCCCTTCTCCCCCCCTTCTCCTTTAGCCCCCTTTTAAACGACAATTGACTGAAAGGGGATTAAGTTACGTTTGTCGGGCTGGGCTTTTTTTTTTTTTTTTTTTTTTGCAGGGTACCAGAATAGTACAGGTAAAGCTGTACAAACAGCCGGGAGCGAGGAATCGGGGGGTTATGGAGAGGACACGGCCCAGGGCAGAGCTCCCAAGATTATTATTAATTTTTTTTGCCTGTGTACAGCAACTTGCTCTCTTGCCGAGGGTRAGAGACCCGGGGTTGTGAGCCCGTTGCCACTTCCCCGGCTGGGGTAGCCCCTCCCGGGACACGGAGCCTTCCAGTCCCCGGGATAGCCCCGGCGGGAGGGTTCTGGGCYCTGGTCAGGCTGCTGAGATAATCTCGAGTTAAACAAAGGCGCAGAGAACTGGGAATATTTTGTTTTCTTCTTTTTTTTTCTCCCTTTCGTGAATGAGGCAGGAATTATCATCCATTTCCCCAAGGCCACCCTCCCCTTTATCATTAAAACGGTAATCAACATCCCTCCAGCTAGGAGCTGGCAACATCATAATAATAATAATAATAATAATAATAATAATAATAATAATAATAATAATAATAATAGTCAAAGAGAAAGAAAGACTGGCATATCTGCCTCTCCCCTTCCCCATCCCACATGAGCCTTCCCCTCCGCTTCGAAACCAGCCACATGGGTGGTTTTTCTTTCTTTTTTATCTCTCACGCTCTCTCTCTTTTTTTTTTTTTTTTTTTAATATAAATTTTTTTTTTTTTTTTTTTAATATATACCTACATATTTCCGTTCTCTTCTAATAATTCATTTATCTCCCCTTCGTGAAGATCGAGAGGAAAAATAAACACGCACACAAAGAAGTGCCGAGCCATGCAAATTCAAAGAGAGAACAAATCATCGGCTGATTACACCGGGTCCAATTTTTTCTCCCTTCGTGCACCACCACCCACCACAGACGCACACTTTTTTTTTTTTTTTTTTTCAGTGTAAATGATGCTATTTGGTGGAGGGAAGGAAGAGAGGGGGAAAACCCTGCTCTGCTGTAGAAAAGAAATTCGAAGAATTA